>NC_071989.2:42593409-42896439 GCF_028885655.2 Pongo abelii
TCTTTGTAGGTCACTCAGGACTTGCTTTATGAATCTGGGTGCTCCTGTATTGGGTGCATATATATTTAGGATAGTTAGCTCTTCTTGTTGAATTAATCCCTTTACCATTATGTAATGGCCTTCTTTGTCTCTTTTGATCTTTGTTGGTTTAAAGTCTATTTTATGAGAGACTAGGATTGCAACCCCTGCCTTTTTTTGTTTTCCATTTGCTTGGTAGATCTTCCTCCATCCTTTTATTTTGAGCCTATGTGTGTCTCTGCACGTGAGATGGGTTTCCTGAATACAGCACACTGATGGGTCTTGAGTCTTTATCCAGTTTGCCAGTCTGTGTCTTTTAATTGGAGCATTTAGTCCATTTACATTTAAAGTTAATATTGTTATGTGTGAATTTGATCCTGTCATTATGATGTTAGCTGGATATTTTGCTCGTTAGTTGATGCAGTCTCTTCCTAGTCTCGATGGTCTTTACATTTCGGTATGATTTTGCAGTGGCTGGTACCGGTTGTGCCTTTCCATGTTTAGTGCTTCCTTCAGGAGCTCTTTTAGGGCAGGCCTGGTGGTGACAAAATCTCTCAGCATTTGCTTCTCTGTAAAGTATTTTATTTCTCCTTCACTTATGAAGCTTAGTTTGGCAGGATATGAAATTCTGGGTTGAAAATTCTTTTCTTTAAGAATGTTGAATATTGGCCCCCACTCTCTTCTGGCTTGTAGGGTTTCTGCCGAGAGATCCGCTGTTAGTCTGATGGGCTTCCCTTTGATGGTAACCCGACCTTTCTCTCTGGCTGCCCTTAACATTTTTTCCTTCATTTCAACTTTGGTGAATCTGACAATGATGTGTCTTGGAGTTGCTCTTCTCGAGGAGTATCTTTGTGGCGTTCTCTGTATTTCCTGAATCTGAATGTTGGCCTGCCTTGCTAGATTGGGGAAGTTCTCCTGGATAATATCCTGCAGAGTGTTTTCCAACTTGTTTCCATTCTCCCCGTCACTTTCAGGTACACCAATCAGACGTAGATTTGGTCTTTTCACATAGTCCCACATTTCTTGGAGGCTTTGCTCGTTTCTTTTTATTCTTTTTTCTCTAAACTTCCCTTCTCGCTTCATTTCATTCATTTCATCTTCCAGGGCTGATACCCTTTCTTCCATTTGATCGCATCGGCTCCTGAGGCTTCTGCATTCTTCACGTAGTTCTCGAGCCTTGGTTTTCAGCTCCATCAGCTCCTTTAAGCACTTCTCTGTATTGGTTATTCTAGTTATACATTCTTCTAAATTTTTTTCAAAGTTTTCAACTTCTTTGCCTTTGGTTTGAATATCCTCCCGTAGCTCGGAGTAATTTGATCGTCTGAAGCCTTCTTCTCTCAGCTCGTCAAAGTCATTCTCCGTCCAGCTTTGTTCCGTTGCTGGTGAGGAACTGCGTTCCTTTGGAGGAGGAGAGGTACTCTGGTTTTTAGAGTTTCCAGTTTTTCTGCTCTGTTTTTTCCCCATCTTTGTGGTTTTATCTACTTTTGGTCTTTGATGATGGTGATGTACAGATGGGTTTTTGGTGTGGATGTCCTTTCTGTTAGTTTTCCTTCTAACAGACAGAACCCTCAGCTGCAGGTCTGTTGGAGTACCTGGCCGGCCGTGTGAGGTGTCAGTCTGCCCCTGCTGGGGGGTGCCTCCCAGTTAGGCTGCTCGGGGGTCAGGGGTCAGGGACCCACTTGAGGAGGCAGTCAGCCCGTTCTCAGATCTCCAGCTGCGTGCTGGGAGAACCACTGCTCTCCTCACAGCTGTCAGACAGGGACATTTAAGTCTGCAGAGGTTACTGCTGTCTTTTTGTTTGTCTGTGTCCTGCCCCCAGAGGTGGAGCCTACAGAGGCAGGCAGGCCTCCTTGAGCTGTGGTGGGCTCCACCCAGTTCAAGCTTCCAGGCTGCTTTGTTTACCTAAGCGAGCCTGGGCAATGGCGGGCGCCCCTCCCCCAGCCTCGCTGCCGACTTGCTGTTTGATCTCAGACTGCTGTGCTAGCAATCAGCGAGACTCCGTGGGCGTAGGACCCTCTGAGCCAGGTGTGGGCTATACTCTCCTGGGGCACCGTTTCCTAAGCCCGTCGGAAAAGCACAGTATTCGGGTGGGAGTGGCCCGATTTTCCAGGTGCCGTCTGTCACCCCTGGAAGGGGAACTCCCTGACCCCTTGCGCTTCCCGAGTGAGGCAATGCCTCGCCCCTGCTTCGGCTGGCGCACGGTGCGCTCACCCACTGACCTGCGCCCACTGTCTGGCACTCCCTAGTGAGATGAACACGGTACCTCAGATGGAAATGCAGAAATCACCCGTCTTCTGCGTCGCTCGCGCTGGGAGCTGTAGACCGGAGCTGTTCCTATTCGGCCATCTTGGCTCCTCCCATATGGCAGTCTTTACACATATTATTTAGTTAATTCCCCCAATACCTGTGAAGTAGTGCTACTATTATCATTATCTTCTAAATGACGCAGCACACTTGAAGAGATCAATACTTTGCTTAAAAAATAATTTGTTACCTGGAGTGAGTTTTAAAAACATACATCATTTAATACTGATAAAATAAATTTTTGTTAAACCATAGAACAGCTGGATTAGCTAAATCTTTCTGGATTGTTTATAATTCCAAGCAGCCTTTGCACCTGTGATGTACATTGAAAACCTAGAAATATAAAACTATTGCGAATGACAGTTCTTCTGTAGGCTTTGGCCTGGAGATGAGCACACAAACAAACAAACGTGGGCAAATTATTTGGATAGATAAAAACTATACCTCGGATGTTTTTTACAAATTTAATTAAATACAAGTATATATTTTGACAATTTTTAGAAAGGCTTTAGAAATCAATACTGTTATTTTAAATAATAAATAACATGACAAAAATTTAATAGTCTCTCAATTCTATCAGATATTAACATTTCCTCAGAGTCTCCACTTGTTGAGGCCACCATTACTCAAGGTAATATGATGCAGTGAGAAAGGACACTCACATCAGGCTTTAACTGAGGCACAAATACCCTAGGTCAGAAGTCCCCAACCCCCAGGCCATGGATTGGTACCCGTCTGTCTCCCGTTAGGTACAGAGCTGCACAGCAAGAGGTGAGCAGCGGGTAAGTGAGCAAAGCTTCGTCTGTATTTACAGCTGCTCCCTGTTGCTCACATTACCACCAGAGCTCTGCCTTCTGTCAGATCAGTGGTGGCATTAGATTCTCACAGGAGCGTGAACCCTATTTTGAACTGTATATGGGAGGGATCTAGGTTGTGCACTCCTTATGAGAATCTAATGCCTGATGATCTGTCACTCTCTCCCAGCACCCCCAGATGGAACTGTCTAGTTGCAGGAAAACAAGCTCAGCACTCCCACTGAGTCTATATTATGGTAAGTTGTATAATTATTGTATTATATATTGCAATGTAATAATAATAGAAATAAATTGCACAATACATGTGATGTGCTTGAATCATCCCCAAATCATACCCCCACCCAACCAGTCTGTGGAAAAATTGTCTATAAAACTGGGCCCTGGTGCCAAAAAGGTTGGGGATTGTTGCCCTAGATGTCATTTTTATCTCATATTTACAGTGTGTAAGACTTTTTGGGGGTGCTTGAGAATCTTATTATTAAGCACTACTTAGGTGAGACCCATAAATTAGCATTTTAATCAGTATCCAGGTGAGTTAATTTAGTGACCAGGCAGAGCATCTTGAAAAATATTGTTCTAGGACATACTCAAAGTACTTCTTTGCTAAGACAAAGAAAAAAAAAATAAACCAAGCAACATCTTCTCATTTGATTAGAGGAATAGAAAAACAGGGACAGAAAGAAAAAATCCTGTCTTTGGCAGAAAAGGGTTGCCAGATTGAGCAAACAAAAATACAGGACACCCAGTTAAATGTGAATTTCAGGTAAATAGCAGCAAATGTTTTTACTATGCATATACCCTGTGCAATACTTGGGAGATACTTGTAGTAAAAAAATTATTTGTTACTTAATTAAAATTCAAATTGAACTGGGTATCTAGTTTTTTATCTGGCAACCCTATGACAGAGATTCCAATCAAGTTTTCATTCAGTGGATTTTTAAGGCTGTGCTCATGTTTGTCTAGGTCTAATTGGACATTTAAAAGGAAATGATAGCATTGTTTTATTTTTTACAAAAAATATTCAAAAAGAAACACAGAAAAACAAAAACAAAAATTCTGTGCCATTATGGGAGACATGTTGCTAGGTGCTTTCCTCCAGTTGAGTGTAGCTCAGTCTGATAAAGCATACTGAGATAGAATTCACCATCTTGCTTCATGTTACCTAGCAGATGATCTGTTTTCTGAAACAAGCTGCGCTGCCCTCCTCATCACCATGAAGATACCAAAATAAGCTCTCAAGAAAGAAGACCTTGATGCTTTTCAAATGGTAAATTTGAAATAAATTTATTTTTTGATTAAAATAAAAATCCCACCTAAACTTGATACAAGACTTTCAGCCAACTATTAAATAGTTGTAAATTCACAATTAAAGGAGAAAAGCCTCAGAAGTAGAAAATAGCTGGCAAATGTTCTGTAGCTATTGGCATGTAAGTAAACTTACTCTCCCTATCTTTAAAAATGGGGTCATGATTTGTTCTGGTCTGTGGCTTAGATACAGCAGAAAGGGTGTTGGTCGACTGTGAGAATCCAATACACTAAGACATTGTCAGGGTGGAAAAGTCTGCAAACTGAAGACCATCCCATGCTGGTTGGGGAGTGACCCTGGAGGACTCTACCCACTTAAAGTAAGATAGACCTTCGGCAATGGGGAAATGGCTACCTGCACTTTCAGGTTTCCCAGAAGCTAACTCAGGCTTCATTTCCTGATTGAACCTCCTATTCCTCTCCTTGCCAGTATGAGCAGGGAGGTAAGTGGTGGTGTTGCATGAGGACCCAATCTGGGTCCCCTGACTTCGCCCTGGCAGCATCTCACTGCTCTCACCTTGCCTGGTCCTCAGCTACCTTGCCTGGCTCAGCTCTGTTGGAAGTAACCTTCAGACCCTAGCTAGTTTTACAATCACCTCCTACTCCATTTGTCTCAGAGAATCTTTGTAGATGTATTAGTTTGCTAGGGCTGTGTAACAAAATATAGAAAATGGAGTGGCTTACACAAAATAAGTTTATTGTCTCACAGTTCTGGTGACCAGAAGTCTGATATCTAACAAAACTCTGAAGAATAGTCAGATAAACAGTGGTCAGAGCCTTGTACTCCTGGTATACTCAGCAAAAATGTGGAGCGACTCTCAGGACTCACAGCAGATTGCCTCCCTCAACAAACAGTGGCAATAAGTCCTGATCCGCCTGACACAGTCCTAGATTATTATTATTGCCCATGCATAATTATTAATGTGGCCCCCTTACATTCTCAAAAGCAGGGTGGACTCAGAATTTGTGAAACCTAAAGATTATACAATGGAGGAAACTTTGAGAAAATAAAATACAATTTTGAATACAAAATGATATGCAAAAGTAAACACATGTGGGAGCAAATGAAAATTGAAGCTAGATTGCATATCCTTCTCTTAAATGATAATTTATATATTCATTGTATTTGAGGACACTCACCATGTGTCCAACACTGTGCTAAGCATTTTGTGTATGTTATTTTATCCTCATAACAACTTATGGGCAAGTATTATGATTCCCATTAAAAAAATAAAATGATGAAATTGAGGTTCAGGACTTGGAGATGAAAGCTACCCAGCTAGGCAGCACTGGAAATGGCAGCAGAAGTCTAGGTGTGCTACCATGGTTTTATCCACTATGCACTGAGGAGGGCTGAATGTGGGCAGGGTGAGTGGAAGATAGAAAGAAACAGTGACGGATAAGGGGACAGCTGTAAAAGACATTGAAAAAGAGGAATTGAGGGAATTGGGAGCAAGCTAGGTTTAAGAGGGAAGAAAAGATTGGCAGGGTTTACTCTGAGGTTTTGAGCTTGTGGGACTGGAGAACGATGATAACTTTGACAGAAATAAAAAAGTCCAGAGAGGGAGCAATTGGGGGCAGGAGGCGGGAGAAGGGGTTGAGCTCAATTTCAAACATGGCTTGTTTGGACCTCATAATCCCAGGAGTAATAGCCAGGGAGACCACAGTGCCAGCAGTCCAATAACCCACAGGCAGAGATGCAGAGGAAATGTCAAGTGTTGCAACAGACAAAGGAGAAGTTGGAAGGAAGTGAGAAACATCAGGTTTAAATTTTCCCAGGCTTGAATTTTGAGAACTTTTTCTTATAAGAAGCCATTTCAATCATGCTTACTGATGATTGATGAGAGGGTGGGGTGTGAATTATATTTGCTCACTGCTGCCTGGTTCAATTTAATCTTTGGAGATTAAATATTATCCCCCCACACTTTTTTCCCTCAAGAAATGCAAAACAAGGTAAATTACTAACTGACCAAGAAAAATAAAATGCTATTCCTTATTAACTTCCCTTAATGTCTGCCTTATTCAGTAAGAATAAAGGGAATTCTTTGTCTTATTACTTGTTTGTTGTGAGATATTGAGTGCTTACTATAATTTCTGTTCCTCATTTTTCTGGTTGTAAAAGAAGGCTGTAACCATAAGAGGATTTTGTGGATTTATGAGCATAAAACCAATTGAGCTATTTAATGTACATTTTTGTGGAATAATTATTTAATGTGAATCCACTTACATATGCTTTAAATGAACTCAAATGTGTATAAGAGGGAGAATATAGTACTAGATGGTCTCCCACAACATAAATTCTCATGCTTACCTCATGAATCTGGAACCTAAAATTACTGAGAACATATTGACATCTTGACACCTTGTAATATCTCCTCCCTGCTTTCCTACACTCACAAACACTCCTACCTTCTACTGTTGGTTGCCACAAACCCCCAGAATGAAAGCTTTCTGTATTATCTGTTCTTTATATCTGTCCTTGCTTCCTTCCAAAAGTTTAATAACTAAGATTTAAGTTCTTACTCTTCCTATTTGCTTTGTGGATACTGTGAAATACTGTAAAAGAATCACCTTGAAGAAGAATTTTTTCCAATTATTTCTTGATCACTGTTTTAATAAACCATGATCAGGTACTGATTGTTTCAGCTTTAGAGTGAATTGCCTATACATGAGAAAGAAAGACAGAAACTAATCAGTCCCAGTTGTCTTCAAGCAATGGGTCTTAGTGTAATCTCTAAAACAGCAGTACCAGTTTCACCTGCAAAACTTATTAGAAATGCAAATTCTTGAGACCCATCTAGACCGACTGCATCAGAAATTTAAGGATAGATTAAGCCCAGAACTTTTGATTTTAACAAGCCCTCTAAGGTTAGGTAATTCTCATGCACACTAAAGTTTGAGAACCATTGTATTATAGTAACTGAATTTATTCAACATGGAATGGAAGACTATTCTTGACAGAGCAAAATTAATGTTCTCTGCCTTTCATCAGAAGGACTGGTTCTAAGAGGAAGGGCCTTCTCTGGGTTTTTCTTTAAAAAAAAAACAAAACAGTGCCTTGCCTCTGCCATGAGCTAAGTACTTTTGGGCAAATCTATTTAATCTTTCTAGGTCTCATTTTCCTCATCTATAAAATTAGAACCTCAAACAATATAATCTCCATAATTTCCTAATAATTTATTTTCTAGATTTGAGTATATCAATCTCTTTTGTGGCTAACAGCATTTATTTGTAAGAGGGCAGACAAGAGTCAGCATTATAGGGTTATATTAACATGTGCACATGGCAATGAAACCTGTATTCTTAGTCTCTAGACTAAGATCAAGCATATTTTGTGCCCCAAACAAACAAACAAGCAAACAAAACATTGAATCACATCTCTATAGCAGAGGTGAGCAACATTTTTCTGTAAAAGACTAGATAATATTTTAGGCTGGGGGTGATTAGTCTGTGTTATTACTACTCAGCTCTGCCACTGTAACGAAAAACAGCCATAAATAATATAGAAAGGAACATGGCAAAATCCCCAGGAGACTTTACTTACGAAAACAGATGGTGGCTGAATGTGGCCCATGGGCCATAGTTTTTCCAAACGTTGCTTTATAAAGCCTCTATTTAAAAAAATAAAAATAAGAGATTTAACCACTTTGTAGTTGATTACTTAGTCATTAATCAGATATTTAATAACACATCCTCTAGTAATCCATTCACTTCTGCAATCTTCAAAAGCAACCAAACACATCTAATGTCCCTCTTTGGCTTTGCTAATGGTTGATCTGTAAACAATCAAAGTATAGTATTGACTAGGTCCAGCTTTACGCCTAATTCTCCTTTTTAATGTCCAATGGAAGAGAGTGTTCTGCTTTCATAGACATACTTTTAAATAGTTTGGGTTTACCATTCCTATTGTAACAAATATATACCCAAAGAGAAATTAATTTACCTCTGCAGCTATGGTTCCTTACAATGATCATTTTGATTGTACATTAGCCACTGGTTTACTGTACAATTCTTATCCAAAACTGCCTCTGCAGAATAGTGTGTAGGAAAAAAACAAAAACTCAATTTCTCCTATTGTATTCTCACCACACGGATTACTTCTGTGACATTTGGTCACCAAAATGTGCATGCAAATTTCTCCCCACCAGTAACCAATTCTGCAGCTGACATCAGATGAGTGTCCTGAAATTCAATTCAATTCTGACACTATCTATCTGGAGATAACATCAGATCCTACAGGTTGAGGGTACAGTCTCTAAGACTCCCCGACTTTAGATGCCAGTTACTAGTGCGAGCCTCTGGAACTTCTGGCCAACAGGCTACAAATCAGTTCTCACAACCCTCTCCTCAGGTTCCACTAATTGGCTAGAGCAGCTTACAGAACTCAGAGAAACACTTACCTGTGTCTACCAGTTCATATAAAGGCTATTACAAAGGATACAGATGAACAGTCAGACAGAAAAGATGCATAGGGTGAGCTACAAGGGAAGGGGTGCAGAGCTTCCATGACTTCTCCAGGCATACCACCCTCCAGGGATCTCATGTTCAGCTATCCAGAATCCCCTCAAACCCAGCTGTTTTGGGTTTTTGTGGAAGCTTCATTTTGTAGGCATGATTAAATAATTCATTGGCCATTGGTGATCAACTTAACCTTTAGTCCCTCTGCCCTTTCTGGAGATTGTGGGGTGGGGCTAAAAATCCCAATTCTCTAATTATGCCTTGATCTTCCAGAAACCAGCCCCCAATCTAAACCTACCAAGAGGGTATGCCTGCCACCAATCTTCTCATTGGTACACAGAAGACACATTTATCTAATGCTTTCAGGAGCTACATGTCAGGGAACAAAGCCCAAATATATATTTCACAACATCACAGTAGGTTATTGGTACTGTCTTATCAAACTTATTGAAAGGACATCTTTTACAAGCCTCCTTTATTTTAAAACCTTCAATGAGAAATTCAATACCTGCTATTAGTGTCTTTTTCTAATTACTAGGTTAGTAAATGTGGGTAGAGAAGGAGAAAGGCCCAAGACAGTGCTTTAATTCTTAACTATGTGAAGCCATCCCAGAAACACAGCAATTGGGCTCATTTCATAAATGGAAAAGAAAAGAAAAGAAAAATACTAGTCATCTTTCCAAGTACAATAAGAAAACATGTTGGGTAATTTTGAAATTTCCCACTCTTCACTCTGGTCCCAAGTGGAAGCATATGCCAGACTAACAGCTTGAACTTATTCTGAACCTTAAGTTAGATTCATTCTAAACTTCCCTTATATTGTTATTCTCTCAATATTATTTATATTACCCTCTGTGCCCACTTATAATTAGTCCTCAGTTGAAATTTTGCAGAATACAATGCTTAAAAGAGAGCCAAGTCTTGGACTGTTGGTGTTTCCACCAACTTGATAAACATCTTGTCACTGCGTGCTGACTGAAAAACAGACACCACAAAGATAATGGTCCATTGTGTTTTAAATGGTTATAATATGCCATATTTCCAAAAAGTATATAAAATGAGAAATGGAGATGAGATTAGAATGATGTGATCGTGGCTACATACATCTTCATGTGCTAAAAGGGGCCTATGGTCCATCTTCCCCTGCATTTTATTTTCTTTACTTTTTTTTTCTTTTTTCTTTTTTTTTTTTTGAGACAGAGTCTCACTCTGCTGCTCAGGTTGGAGTACAGTGGTGTGATCTTGGCTCACTGAAACCTCTGCCTCCAAGGCACAAGGGATCCTCCCACCTCAGCCTCCCAAGTAGCTGGGACTATAGGTGTGTGCCACTACACCCAGCTAATTTTATAATTGTTTGCAGAGACTGGGTCTTGCCACCTTGCCGAGGCTGGTCTGGAACTCCTGGACTCAAGGAATCCTCCCACTTTAGCCTCCCAAAATGCTGGGACTACAGGCATGAGCTACCGTGCCTGACTCCCCGGCATTTTCTGATGTAAAATAATCTATTTCTTAAAGAATATTTCATTAGATAAATATATGTTATCACATTAGGGCACCACTCTTATGACATCCTTGAACCTTAATTACCTCCCAGGTATTTCTGATGAGAGCACAGGGAAGGTGGTCCAAAGGATTGTTAGGGAACTCAAAAGATCATCCCAGACTGTAGCTGGCAGAAGGTTCTAAAAAGGAGCTGTTTTGGCAGAATGGCAATATTGCTTTGCATTCAGTTAATTTGCTGCTGTTGGTATTTATAGAACTTTGTTTCAAAGCAAAAGTTAAATGGGACCCATTTAAATTCCCTGATCCGTGAAAATTCCAGTCTGTACCATACATGGGCTGAGAGAAAGCCATGTGGCAGGATATTGCAGTAGAATGCTGCCGGTATGAACTTGATCAACGAGTTTGAAGGGAATATCAGTGATGCCCACTCTAGCATGCCTTAGGATAAAAATATTAACCACTGGAAAGCACCTGGCCCAAGAATGTGATTCATGGAACTGAGGCCACAGCTCTCCACTAGGCATGGCTGAAGCTGAGGGGTAATAACTTCTTCACCTGTCAGATGTGATAAATCTAGGTGTGACCTAGACCTAGTTCCTCAGAGAGACTGAGCTCCAGTGCTCCCAGCAATAACATGTTTAATAATGTACTTCCTTTTCCTCCCTGTCTCATTTTCTGCTCACCAACTGATTGCCTTTGAGATTACCCCTCAAATAAACTATTCGCTCTCAACTCTTTGTCTCAGCATCTGCTTCTGGGGGAACCCAACCTAAGACACACACTTTGGAAATCTTTTATATATTCCTACAAGCATTCAGTAAATTTGAACTGGACTTTCTTCTCTTCTTGATGTTTTATTTTTGAGGTAAACTGAGAATAAGATGGATTTTATAATCTAAAAATGGTTTTCACTAAAGGGGTCTTGAATCTCTATCCCTTAATTGTCACAAGTTGAGATAGATGTTTTGCTGCTTGAAATGGTTGTGATAAATGCTACCTGAAACTCTGGGAAAAGATTTAGATTTCCAATTTATATGACCTAGCCAGATTTGACAAATCAAAACATTAGGACCAGTCTGCTAGTCAGAATTAATTTTGGTCTTCCTACCATCCATTTACTGAATTCTATTGGCCGAAAATAAAGAGATAATCAAAATCAGGGTTAGGGGAATTATTCTGAAACACATTGAGTTTATATATGCGCCAGAGCCTCATTGACCCTTATAGTGACCTGTAAATTTAGTGAGATTATAACTTCTATTTTACAGATGAGGAAACTGAGGCTAGGACAGGTTAAGTAACTTGTCTAAAAATTACAGCCAGTGGAGCCACGTTTCTAAACCATCTCAGTCCAGGATGCAAACTCTTACCCACTAAACTGTGCTGCTTCTGCAGAGGCTCCTTAACTATCAATAGTGATAAAGCCTGTCAGTGATACGTGATGAGAACAGTCTTATATGGAAGAACCATGACATAGGGAGAACAACTTTGGACCCAGAATAAAGAAATATAGAATTTAGGGCCAGTCTGTTGTATGATAGACAAATTTTTCCATTCCTCTTGGTCTTTTTTCTTCTATGCAAAATGAAGAAGTTAGAATAAATAACTTCTAGGTTCCTTTGTAGTTATGAAATTGTACTGTTCTACCCTAAGAAGCTTCTTTTCAAATTGAGCATTAAAATTGAGCAAAAAAAATATGGTTTTATTAATATAGCATAATTGTAGTAGTCATAGATTCAGGAACCCCGCCTAAGATGTAGCACTAAGTTAGAGAGTTAAAGAACACTTCTGTTGGATTGAAATATTAGGATGACCATAGATTAATAAGAAAACTTTAGGCATAAAATGCAATTTAAATAGGCATTTAGATGGAGAAATTACCCCAATTGTCCCTAAATCAAAGAGAATTTTACATTTTAATTATTTCTATTAAACTACTCTACATTCACGTCACACTGTACTACCTACTTCAATTTTAATATTATTGAAGAGGAGATAGCTAGCTGAAAATCCAGCTGAGGGACTGAGATACTGAGGTAGAATTCAGAAGTCTCGTCACTGGGTATTCTTACTGTGGCTTCCATGTATTTTAAGGTGTTAAGAGATGAAAAACAGAAGCAACAAAAAAAATTTAACAGATGCTGATGCCCTCCCATTCTTGACCCTCCAGAGAGAAGGAAAATGCTGTCCCTAGTGAAAAAGTTAACCTGTTGTTTAAATCATATAATCCTTACCTGCACATTTCAGTTCTCTCAGAACTCAGATGTTTGAGGTTGGAATCTGGCAGCTCACAGGATTCATTAACATTAGAAATACATAGATGAGGCAGTAGGCCTGGTACAGAAAACCACATGGATAAACTTGTTTTGCTAAGAAGAATCGGGAGTACTCACATTTTTATCTTCATGTAACAATGAAGTCTTGACTTCATTTTATAGTCACAATACCATGGCCATCTCTGAATATGGAAGAATCTTTAGATGATAGGATATTAGTATTTTAGTATTTTCAGGACCTCTGGCTCACTATACCTCTGAGGATACGCCAGAATGGAAGCTTGGTGTGCCAAACATTATAATCTTTTGAGAACAAGTTAAAGTAAGACAAGTAACTTGAAAAAATCAGTTGTGAAACAAATTTAGTTATAATTTTTATTTTAAGTTCAGGGGTAAAAGTGCATGTTTGTTACATAGATAAAGTTGTGTCATAGCAGTTTGTTGTACAGATTTTTTCATCACTCAGGTATTAAACCTAGTATTCATTAGTTATTTTTCCTAATCTTCTCCTCCCTCCTACCCTCTGCCCTACAAAAGGCCCCAGTATGTGTTTTTCCACTCTTTGTGTCCATGTGTTCTCATCATTTAGCTCCCACTTACAAGTGAGAATATGCAGTATTTGATTTTTCTGTTTCTGTGTTAGTTTGCTAAGGATAATGACCTCCAGCTCCATCCATGTTCCTGCAAAGGCCATGATTTCATTCTTTTATATTATTGCATAGTATTCCATGGTGTATATGTACTACATTTTCTTTATCTACTCTATCATTGATGGACATTTAGGTTGATTCCATGTCCTTGCTATTGTGAACAGTGGTGCAATGAATATACATATGCATGTATCTTTATAATAGAATGATTTATATTCCTTTGGGTATATACCCAGTAATGAGATTGCTGGGTGGAATGGTATTTCTGTCTTTAGGTCTTTGAGGAATCACTACACTGTCTTCCACAATTGCTGAACTAATTTACACTCTCACCAACAGTGTATAAGAACTACTTTTTCTCCACAACCTCACCAGCATCTGTTGTTTTTTGACTTTTTAATAATAGCCATTCTGACTGGTGAGGGATGCTATCTCATTGTGAATTTGATTTGCAATTTTCTAATGATCAGTGATGTCGAGCTTTTTATATATGTTTGTTTGGCCACATGTATGTCTTCTTTTGAGAATCATCTGTTTACGTCCTTTGTCCACTTTTTAATGGCATTTTTTGTTGTAAATTTAAGTTCCTTATAGATGCTGGATATTAGACCTTCATCGGATGCATAGTTTGCAAAAATTTTCTCCCATTCGGTGGGTTGTCTGTTTACTCTGTTGATAGCTTCTTTTGCTGTCCAGAAGGTCTTTAGTTTAATTGGATCCCATTTAACTTTTGCTTTGAAACAAAGTTCTATAAATACCAACAGCAGCAAATTAACTGATGGCAAAGCAATATTGCCATTCTGCCAAAGCAGCTCCATTTTAGAACCTTCTACCAGCTACAGTCTGGGATGACCTTTTGAGCTCCCTAATAATCCTTTGGATCATCTTTCCTGTGCTCTCATCAGAAATACCTGGGAGGTAATTAAGGTTCAAGGAGGTCATAAGAGTGGTGCCTTACTGTGATAAGACTATGGCTTAATAAGAAGATGAGGGGAGTAAGATCTCTTCCTCCCTTCCTGCCATGTGAGGACAGAGCAAGAAGGCACTGTCTACAAGCCAGGAAGAGGGCTCTCACCAGGAATAAAATTGGCTGGCACCTTGATCTGGGAATTCTAGCCTTCAAAACTGTAAGAAAATAAATTTCTGTTGCTTAAGGCGAAAAAAGAAAGAAATATCCTTGATACATAAAGCACACTAGCCCATCTTCAGGCACAAACAACCACAAGCAGCTTATAGCAGAAAAAATATCTGGCTTCAGCTCTCTGGTAGGTAGATCCCCCTGCTTCTCATTTCAATATGGTTTGTTCCCTATTAACCAATATATAAAACACCTTGAGAATTAAAACATCCTTTAGTAATTTATTTTCAGGACTGATTGGTATAAGCTACAATAAACAATGGACCACACATTATTTCAATGAAGAGCCAATGTTATTTTTATGTAAATTGTTTTTCAGCAACCCACTAATGAGCACATTCAGTGAATCTAGCTTGCCTACTGCCCTCTTTAAAACCTGACAAACCCACACCACTAGACACACATGTTGCCTTTTCAAATTTTCTGTTGTTTGAGAAAATTTTCCTTTCCATATATTTAAATAGGCTCCTAGGGTGGTGAATTCATTCCTTGGATTTGGCATCTTCTAGAAAAAAAAAATCCTGATAAAAATCTGAAGACTGAACAAAGACTCAGCCTAGGACAAAATGATGGCAGAGGAAGCTTCTCATCTCCCCCATCCCCTTCAGTGCCTTTCTCCATTCTCAATGTCTTTCTCTTCTTCTGATATCCTGGTCCCCACAGCATGGAAGGGAATGATCTATGAAAGGAAAATATCTTGGTCCCCCTAAATTACTAAGGAAAACTCAAGCTGGAAATTGCTTAGAGCAAATCTGCTTCCCATTCTATCCAAAGTTATCCGTTTGCTCACTGAGATAGATGCATATCAGACTGCCTCCTTTGGAAATGCTAATCAGAAACTCAAAAGAATGCAAGGATTCCTCTCTCACCTATCTGTGACCTGGAAGCTCCCTCTCCTTTCTGCCCTTACTTCAAGATGTCCTGCCTTTCCAGACCAAACCAATGTACTTCTTACATATATTGATTGATGTCTCATGTCTCTCTAAAATATGTAAAACCAAGCTGTTCCCTGACCACCTTGGGCACATGTCATCAGGACTTCCTGAGGTTGTTTCATGGGTGCATCCTCAACTTTGGCAAAATAAACTTTCTCAAGTAAATGAGACCTGTCTCAGATTTTCTAGGTTCACAGATCTAACCAACTCTACTTTACTGTAAGGGCAGTCATTCTTACCTGGGGTGATCTTGCACTTAAGGGGACATTTGACTGTGTCTGTAGATGTTTTTGCTTGTCACAACTTGGAGGAGGGGTGCTATTGGCATCTAGTGAATAGAGAGACCAGGGATGCTACTATGCACCCCACAATCCTACAATGCAAAGAACAGAACCCCATAACAAACAAAAATCCTGCTCAAAGACATTAGTGATTTACCTGATACTCTTTTTAGAGTTTCTTCATCTTTTAAAAGGGACCTGGAGAGAGACATTATTAATCTTATAACCCTATCTCCTATAGTTTCAGATGTAAAATAGGACACATGGCCCATCAGCTTTCAGAGATTCAAACATATTCGGAGATCTCTATCACATATGCACCTGCTGGCCCCTGCAAAACACACACACACACACACACACACACACACACACACACACGTTTTAATCTCCAGAGAGGATAGGAGCAGAGACCAACACTGGCACTTAGAACTCTTACTCTCCTCCTAAGTTCCACCTTCCAATCCAGTACCTCCTTTTGCCATGGTGGGGAAATTTTCTCTTAAAACAAAGAATTCTTCCAGAATTTGTGGTTCTACATCTCCGCGTCAGGCTATAGAAGCTTTTGAAAGTGCAAATAAGTTCAGAAATATAAAGATAACTATACACAGATAAATGGTTTCCTCTTAAATGCTTAGCTTTAGCAATGTAAGTCAGCGATTTCAAAACTGTAGCTTCTGCTATAGGTTACAGATGACTTTATAAAGAATCCAAAAATAAGGATTTGGATTTTATTTTTGTGTGTCATTTCCATTCTAATGGTCACAACAATAGAACACCTTCACCACCATTATATGGTGGGAGAAATGTAAAAGGAAAATGAATGTGGAAATGTGTGTTTTAATAACAAGATTTACTCTATAAATTTTTCTTCTACTTTGCCTATAAGCCACCACAAAGGATGCTTATCATCTAATTTCTTCCCTTCTAAGCAGGTTGAACTATGTTTCTTTCCAGAATCTGTTTCTGTAGAATGTAATGCTAAACTCACCAAGATTGTAGCAGCAAGTTCTAGATACTGGACAAAATGTTCACCTCCCTCCACTATGAGCCACCGCTGCTCATTCCTCAGTGATTCTCACACCCACCAGCTCCCCATCCCTCAGAGATCCTGGCCTCAGGAGCTCAAGAGCCTCCCTGTATGTGACTGTGACTCCACTGGCCTTCACTGACGGGGGTGAGCAAGTCACTGCTCAGATCCCAAGCCATGCCTGGTCTGACCCAGGACCAGGGCTGTATTGCCTAGTTTCCCTCAGGCTTCCAGAGACTTCCAGACACCCACTAGTTCCTGTTCAGTTGCCCATTCTCTTTATGATAAAACTGCTGTCAAAGTTTCATTTTTTCTTTAGCAAACAAAAACTGAAAAGAAGGGCATACTACTGCTTGAAACTCTTAATGGTCATCATAGAAAGGTTCCCCCTCAAAGTCCTTCTCTCTTTTTAGTTAACATCACTGAAATCAGCCTTTCCTCTTAAAGGAAACTTCAATTCTTCTTAAACTTCACAGTCCGAGATAGAAGACTTGTACTTCCCCCCACTTCCATACACACAGTTCCTTACTTCTGCTGATTATTCTTTGGAAAGCTAAAACATTCTGTAGTAGATTTTCAAGCTAAATATTAGTATGTCCACTCCTCTAAATCAAAATGTGTCTCCTCTCTGCATATACACACCATTTCCCTCCTAGAATTGAAGTCGGGGCCTCAAGCTGCCTTGTTCCAATTCTCATGAAGGGTTTGTGATAGTCCGTGGCACCCAAGAAGCTTCAAAAAGCTGGAAGAAGCAGATGTGAAGTGGGGAAAAAGAGGTTGAATCTTTTCCTATAATTGAATTAGACATAGCACAGAACTCTCAACTCCCTCCCCATGGGTCTGAAATTGTGAGAAAGGAAGGGTGCCCAGAGGAAAATAAAATCTTTTGATGTTAAATGATATTAAATGATACTTTAGTGATTTTGATTCTAAATGACATGTTTTCTATTTCTTTTAAGTTCTTCTCCCATAATTATTTGATACTTCTCCCACCATTTAATTATCACTAATAGCTTTCTTCATTGTACTACCCACAAAAGGAGGGCGAGCACATCTGAAAACCAAGGGATAGACTGAATTTCTGAATGGACTCCTGTTGAACACATGGCATGGAAACAAAAGTAAGAGAAGCTTTATGAGAAGAAAAGAAATTTTTATTTGATTTGTTTGGTTTGGGGACTTTGTTTTCTGAAATTCAGAAGCTTGACTTTTCAAAGCAAGAAGAAAGCTAAAAGCTAGATTTTAGAATTTCAAAAATAAACAATAAAATGGAAGTGTTTACAGAACGATAATGTTTTCCAATCTTCACCCAAAAGAACAGTTCAATTAGAAAGTAGGAAGAGGGAAATTGGAAGAGGTGTGGCTATGATTTGGATCCTAGCAAGAGTATCCCCAAGAAATAAGGCAGAAGGATTAAACTTTTAGTTTTTCCAAATAGTTTTAATACAGATTTTGTAGGAAACAGATGTCAAAATGGAATTAGATGTGAAAGATGTTTACTGGGAAAAAAAACAATGGTGAGGGAATATAAGGAGGAGGCCAGGAGAGTTGTCTGACCATGATGAAGCCCTGAGTCCTGTGGGGGAGAGGAAAGGGAGGCAGGCAGGCAGGCAGGCAGGCAGGAAGGAAGGAAGGAAGGAAGGAAGGAAGAGAGGGAGGGAGGGAGGGAGGGAGAGAGGAAGAGGGGGGAGAGGGAGAGAGGAAGAGGGGGGAGAGGGAGAGAGGGAGGGAAGGAGGAAATTAGGGAGAAAAAGAGGGAGAAATGGAGAACATAGGCAGTAGTATGTTCTAAGATTTTGGTAAAGCCTGTATAGGGAGTCCTTGAGTCAAAATCACCCATCAGATGAGCACCATATCTCCTAGGTGATATTCAGATATCGGGGGAATCAGCCCCCAATATTTCAACATAGGTTCTTTTCTATTTTCCCTAAGTCAGCATGTCTAAGAAATAAAAGGAAAGAGTATAAAAGAGAGAAATTTTAAAGCTGGGTGTCCAGGGGAGAGACATCACATGTTGGCAGGTTCCATGATGCCCCCTGAGCTGCAAAACCAGCAAGTTTTTATTAGTGATTTTCAAAGGGAAGGGGTGTACTAATAGGGTGTATGTCACAGAGATCACATGCTTCAAAGGTAATAAAATATCACAAGGCAAATCAGCAGGACAAGGTCACAAGGCCAGGGTGAAACTAGAATTGCTGATGAAGTTTCATGTCCCACTGTGCAAGCATTGTCATTGATAAACATCTTTACAGGAAACAGGGTTCAAGAGCAGAGAACTGGTCTGACTAGAATTCATCAGGCTGGAATTTCCTAATCCTAGCAAGCCTGGGGGTGCTGCAGGAGACCAGGGCATGTTTCATCCCTGTCTACAACTGCATAAGGCAGACACTCCCAGAGCAGCCATTTTAGAGGCCTCCCCCTGGGAATGCATTCTTTTCCCAGGGCTGTTAATTATTAATATTCTTTACTGGGGAAAGAATTCAGTGATATTTCTCTTACCTGTTTTCAGCAATAAGAGAAATATGACTCTGTCCTGCCCAGCTCCCAGGCAGTCAGACCTAATGGTTATCTCCCTTGTTCCCTGAACATGGCTGTCATCCTGTCCTTTTTTCAAGGTGCCTAGATTTCATATTGTTCAAACACACATGCTTTAGGAACAATTTGTGCAGTTAATGCAATCATCACAGGGTCCTGAGGCAACAAACATCTTCAGCTTATGAAGATGATGGGATTAAGAGATTAAAATAAGGACAGGCATAGGAAATTATAAGAGTATTGATTGGGGAAGGGATAAATGTCCATGAAATCTTCACAATTTATGTTCTTCTGCCATGGCTTCAGCTGGTCCCTCCGTTCGGGGTCCCTGATTTCCCACAACATTCAGACCTTAATATTTCTGCCATGGTCACTCATTGACTGGAAGCAGCTCCTGGGAAGTGTGGCCTCACTCAAACACAGGAATGCATTTCTGAACATGGAAGCTAGAATTATCAGTCACTATATACCTCACAGTCAGATCTGAGAGGCACATTTACATGATCCACACAGAAACTCAGATGGGTTTAGTATAAATCTTACAATAGAAAGGACTTGGGCCTTGCCTCTAGCCTGGGAGACTACAAGCCTAGGAGTAAAGCCTCAAGTCCAGTACAGCACCTGGGTGGTAGAGTACCAATGACAAAAAAAGCGGTTAAGCTAGATAGGCCTAGTTTGGCATAGTAGAGCATCCACAAAGCTGGCTAGGAATGAGTTAGGGACCCACAGGATTTTGGTGTCAACATGAGTATGACACCAAATGACCCTGTGACCATACACAATAGCAGAAATCACTGATATTAGTCAACAATGCCAGTACACAATGTCTGAAAATCCAGTGGCACTAATCACATCTTAGTTTATATCAGAGCTCATCACCCAATGTTCAGCTAAGAAGAGAAACTACACCACGACAAAGGTCAGTGCAGACAGGACACACCTCAGTACTTGCAATGGTAGATACTACGTTAAGTGTTAGAGACAGGTAATTAAGGATGGATGCAGATACAGATACCTGAATGTGGAAGGTAGGGAGGCTAAACAAATGTTCTCGTTTGGTGCAGAACTGTATTTGTGTGTTTATGGTTTTTCTTCCTTTGACCAAAATGAGTGTTATACGATTGTTAGATGAGAATTTGATCCCATAATGTTTGGGAGGCTATTGTTAATCAGTGTCACATATGCACTTAAACCATCAGAGTACTAAGATCATTATGTTCATCTTAATTTCATTAATCAACAAACAGGGAATTCATTGCAATATTTATTTGTTTTTTCTTTTTAATTTTATTTTAAGTTCAGGGGTACATTCTTTTTTATACTAGATATGTTTTTAATTAGGTTGAAGCTAATATAACTGAATTGTTTGTAAGTTGCTAACAGTAAACTGGTTTGATTTCAAGAAAGAAAATCTATTTCAATAAGAGTTGACTCAAGTGTTTTCAGAAGAAGCTGAGTCTTAGCTCTATTTAAGCATGATACTTTTCATCAACTGGGGAAGGATTCTGACTTTTCAGGAACTGGTATGACAACAGAAATGAATGGGAAATAGAGTGTCAGGGCTCTCTCTGGGAAGCAGAGCTAGGAAGAAATCAAGACAGCATGCCCAGCTGTAAGCATGTGTTTCCATAGGCCTCACCATTCTGGTGAGAACAAATGAGCCCAAAGAAAACTTCGCTTCTGCTGGTTCTATGCTATCCACAATTCTGGGGCCTCCATTGTCTCCCATTCAAAGCCCTGTTTCTTCAGGTAAGATTATGTCTTCTAAGACAAGCACTAATTCGTCAATTGTTATATGATACTAGTCAGTATCAGCCACCCTCTTCCTTGCATGGAAGTGCTTTGCTTAATGCTCCTAATAAAAGTGGAGTGGCAGCTTCCACTCCTGCCACCCCACCTTAGTCCCAAGGAGAAGCACAATGCTTCCGCTTGAGCTCTGTTTCTCCTCTCCTCCTTATCCACATTATAAAAAAAAAAAACATTTTCTTGAAGAAAAGAATGTTAAGAATCTGTCTCTGCTAAAGCCACTGTTGCCTGGCATTGAGAGCTTGACTTTGCCTGAGCAGAGTCTTGAGCAGGTCCCAATGCAGTGAAACAGTAGTTTGTTTTTAAAGAAGCTGTACATTCATTGTTCTCTCCAGATATTGGAGAATCATGTGGTACTCACTAGAACATGGGCCCCAGGATGGTCTGAATTGTGTTAACTATTCTCACAGGAATTTCCATATAGCAGTGTTTTTTGTTTTTATTATCTCTCCTTTCTTCATAGGACTCAGGACTATTTGAGTGGCAGGCACCACCTTAAGCTCAATTGTTTCTCTCTCAAATTCATGGCAAACTCCTCACATCAGGGTGTATCATAGGCTCCCTTCCTTGGGGATGAGTTTTCTGCAGGTAGAAGCCTCTGAGCTCAGGCTTCCTGCTTGGAACCCCCACACATGTCCCTGTGTTCCTGAGACTAAGTGTAAACATGGGCTCCAGAAGGAAGTCTGCTCCAATTCCTTTATCCTTTCATTTGAACCCATTTAGTGGGGTTCTTCTCTAATAAATACTAAACTGTGTACAATATAAGAACAAATGAGTGATTTCTTGCCTTCAAGAAATCTATGATCTTATCACACTGAAGAGCCCTGAACATAAATGACTTCTGATCATGTGCTATGGGAGATCAGAGGAAGAAAAGATAATTTTCCATTAGAGACATCTGAGGAGATTTGTGAAAAATTTGACATTCAGGGCAGGCCATGAAAGATAGGTAGAGTTTGGATAAATGGCAACATTGTTGATGTCACCATCATCATAACTTTTCTCAAAAATATTTTTCCATGTTTAACATGGAGAAGAAGAAAGCCATGTGGGGGTATGACAGTGTTCTTTAAATATTTGAAGAGTTGTCAGCATTATAGAAGGATTCTATTTCTTTGTAGCTGCAAAGAATGGAAAAACATCACTGGATGGGAGTTATATGAAGACAGGATTCAAAAAGAACTTTTTTAAAAATCATATCTACTGTTTTTTTAAAGGCTGCCTTGGGAACTACCTTATTAAGCACATGTGACTTCTTTAGGATACCACAGAGCAGTGGTTCTCAAAATGGGGTTTCGAGGCCCAAAGGTCCCTGAGATGTTTTCAGGGCATCCAGGAGGTAAAATCAAATATAATAATAATATTGTAGTAGGCAGAATGATGCCCCTCACTCTAATGATTCTAGTTTCAATAATAAGTGAATATATTATAATACATTACATGGCAAGGGGAATTCAGCTTGTTAATCATCTGACTTTAAGATGGATTGTACAGGTGGGCCAATGTAATCGTGAAGGTCCTTAAAAGTGAAAGAAGGAAGAGGGAAGGCGAGAGATGGTGGTATAAGAAGGACTGGGCCCAACATTGCTGGCTTTGAAGATGCACAAAGGGATCATAAACCAAGGAATATTGAAGCCCTTTTGAAGCTGCAAAAAAACAGGAAAACTGATTCTCCCCAAGTCAACAGAAGAAAACAGCCCTACCAAAACCTTTATTTTAGCTCAGTGAGACCAGTTTCATATTTCTGACCTCTAGAACTTTAAGATAATAAATTTGTGTTGTTTTTAAGCCACTTTGTGGTAATTTGTTGCAGCAGCAACAGAAAACTAATACAAATACTAAGATGTTAATTTGGCTTTTTCACTCTGGTTTTCTCAGGAGTGTACAATGGGATTTTACAGGGGCTATTTGAATGCGGTAATACACCAGACTGCATTCAGAAGCAGATGTAAGAATCCAGCTGTCTTTCATTAAAAAGACATTAAAATGTTTTGTAAATATGTAAAACAGTACCACTCTTCTAACAAATTTTTGAAAAACACAGTTATTTCCTATTAAAAATATCATTTATATTGACATGTGATGGGTCCAGAATTAAATTTCTAATACGATAAATCTTCACAGTTGTAACCCACATAAACAAAAGCTCTTTGGGGATTTCAATAATTTTTAAGCATATAAAGAGGATACTGAAGCCAAAGAAGTGGGAACTACTATTATAATAGGAATGCCTAATTTTGATGGATAGTTGTGTCCTTTCTATTTCCAGGATTATAAAATTATACAACAGAGACACAGCACAATGAATTTTCATGTGAAAGATGAATAGGAAAAGTCATAAATTAAAGTGTCATGTTGACACAAGAAGACCAGAGAGATGCACCACATGCATAATTCTGAAAGGGTATTGGGGTTTGATGGGACCATGGGAAGCCCCAACACCAAGTTGTTTGAAATGAACAGCTGAGAGGTGAATGAACTGCAAATTACAGGTCACCCTTCGCGTACAAAATATAATCAACATCTTGAAGAAATGTTTTCTTGGGAACATTTAGGAGGTTCTAAAACTTTTATTCAAGAAAACTTGAGAGCTGACCATTTATTTTCAATACTTCTTTACTCAGATATAAAAATGAGTGGTCTAGTGTGGAAGATTTCAATATTTCTAAGCCAAAAGAGAATTACACTTTAATCTAAAACCATTCCAATGGATTATTAAAGCTATAGTAATGTGTTACTTGGACATAGACCATTTACAGACTACTGTAATCAGCTGAGTACCAGGAAAAACACAAAAGAAGTTTTTCAGCAGCATTTAACAACATCCAACTCACCTCCTGAATGCTTTGCTGCTTAGAAATTTCTTTCACTAGATACCCTAAATCATCTCGCTCAAGTTCAAAGTTCCACAAATCTCTAGGGCAGGGCAAAATGCTGCCAGTCTTTTTGCTAAAACATAGCAAGAGTCACCTTTGCTCCAGTTCCCGACAAGTTCCTCATCTCCATCTGAAATCACCTCAGCCTAGACCTTATTGTCCATATAGCTATCAGGCTTTTGGTCAAAGCCATTCAACAAGTCTCTAGGAAATTCCAAACTTTCCCATATTTTCATGTCTTCTTCTGAGCCTGCCAGACTGTACCAACTTTGGCCTGTTACTCAGTTTCAAAGTTGCTTCCACATTTTCTGGTATCTTTTCAGCAATACACCACTCTTCTGGTACCAACTTACTGTATTAGTCCACTTCCATGCTACTAATAAAGACATAGCTGAGACTGGGCAATTTACAAAAGAAAGTTTTATTGGACTTAGAGTTCCATGTGGCTGGGGAGGCCACACAATCATGGTGGAAGGTGAAAGGCACATCTCACAGGGCGGTGGCAAGAGAGAGAATGAGAGCCATGCAAAACAGTTTCCCCTTATCAAACGATCAGATCTCGTGAGACTTACTACCAGGAGAACAGTATGGGGGGAATCTGCCCCCATGATTTAATTATCTCCTACTGGTCCCTCCCACAACATGTGGGAATTATTGGAGTACAACTCAAGATGAGATTTGGGTGGGGGAAACAAGCCAAACCATATCATATCAAACAAGCCAAACCATATCAAAGTGCTGCTGATTTTTGTATGTTGATATTGTAACCTGCAAAATTCAGATTGATTACTGAATTTATCAGTTCTAACAGTTTTTTGTGAAGTCTTTAGGGTTTTTTTTATATATATATATATTTATTTATTTATATATATATTTATTTATATATATTTATTTATATATATATTTATTTATATTTATTTATTTATATATATATTTATTTATATATATATTTTTATATATATATATGATCATGTTATGAGCTAATAGAAACAAATTTACTTCTTTTTTTTTTTTGTAGATGCCTTTTATTTCTTTTCCTTGCCTAACTGCCCTAGCTAGAACTTCCAGAACTATGTTGAATAGAAGTTGAGAGTGAAGATTCCTGTTTGTTCCTGATTTCAGAGAAAAAGGTTTTAACTTTTCACTAGTAAGTATGATGTTATCGGTAGGTTTGTCATATATGGTCTCTATTGTGTTGAAGAAGTCATCCCTCCATATGAATGGGATCAACATTTGTGGATTTAACCAAACACAGATTGAAATATGTTTTTTAAAAGATGGTTGTATTTATAATGAACATGTATATATTTTTTCTTGTTATTATTCCCTAAACTCTACAGTATAGAGTTTAGGGAATAAACTATTTTTCAGTGTAGAGTTTAGGGAATAAAACTATTTACATAGCATTTAAATTGTATTAGATATTATAGGTAATCTAGAAATAATTTAAAGAATAAAAGAGAATGTGCATAGGTATATGCAAATACAGCACCATTTTATATAAGGGACTTGAGCATCCATGGATTTTGGTAACCTCAGGGTCCCTGGAACCAATCCTCCACAGATACCAAGGGACAACTCTATATTCCTTCTATACTTATTTTGTTGAGAGGTTCTAGTAAAATAATTGTAAACAAATAGTGAATTTTCTCAAATGTCTTTTTTTGCATCTGTGGATTTTTGTCCTTCATTTTATTAATATGGTGTATCACATTTATTGATTTATGTTGATTATCCTTGCATCCCTGGGATTAATCCCATTGATCATGGTGAATGATTTATTTATTTATTTTTATTTATTTATTTTTTTACAACTGTGAACAGTTTATTTATTTTTTTCTATACTTTGGAATATTTACATCAAAAGTAAACGGTTTATGGTAATTAAAATTTGTGATTAAAAATTTTTATTATTATTATTATTATTATACTTTAGGTTTTACGGTACATGTGCGCAATGTGCAGGTTAGTTACATATGTATACATGTGCCATGCTGGTGCACTGCACCCACTAACTCGTCATCTAGCATTAGGTATATCTCCCAATGCTATCCCTCCCCCCTCCCCCCACCCCACAACAGTCCCCAGAGTGTGATGTTCCCCTTCCTGTGTCCATGTGTTCTCATTGTTCAATTCCCACCTATGAGTGAGAATATGCGGTGTTTGGTTTTTTGTTCTTGTGATAGTTTACTGAGAATGATGATTTCCCATTTCATCCATGTCCCTACAAAGGACGTGAACTCATCATTTTTTATGGCTGCATAGTATTCCATGGTGTATATGTGCCACATTTTCTTAATCCAGTCTATCATTGTTGGACATTTGGGTTGGTTCCAAGTCTTTGCTATTGTGAATAATGCCGCAATAAACATACGTGTGCATGTGTCTTTATAGCAGCATGATTTATAGTCCTTTGGGTATATACCCAGTAATGGGATGGCTGGGTCGAATGGGATTTCTAGTTCTAGATCCCTGAGGAATCGCCACACTGACTTCCACAAGGGTTGAACTAGTTTACAGTCCCACCAACAGTGTAAAAGTGTTCCTATTTCTCCACATCCTCTCCAGCACCTGTTGTTTCCTGACTTTTTAATGATTGCCATTCTAATTGGTGTGAGATGGTATCTCATTGTGGTTTTGATTTGCATTTCTCTGATGGCCAGTGATGGTGAGCATTTTTTCATGTGTTTTTTGGCTGCATAAATGTCTTCTTTTGAGAAGTGTCTGTTCATGTCGTTTGCCCACTTTTTGATGGGATTGTTTTTTTCTTGTAAATTTGTTGGAGTTCATTGTAGATTCTGGATATTAGCCCTTTGTCAGATGATTTATTACATCTCCCTTTATAGAAGGAATTCAGAGAAAAACTATTTAAATAAGAAGCAGATTATTTTAACAAAGCTATGTTTTAAAATACTGTATTCATTTTAACTAATTTGATCTCTTTTAGAGGTAGTTCAGAAATACTTTTCTTACCAAAGACTTACAAAGCCAAAATTTCTAGAGTTCATTGAAAAGAAGGGTAAAAGCCTCCAGTAAGATGCTTTGGAGAAAAGCCAAGTAAGTGGCCCAAAGGACGCAACCTGTGCTCCACTAGAAAATGCCTCCAAGAATGAGGATAGAGCTGGGTAGGAAAATGAAAGAGGAATGCCTGGTTTCTTTCTATAAGTTTTTTTTTCTCTTTTAGTGGCTGTTTTCTCCCCTTTGGTCTCAGAAAATCATTGGTTATTTCTGAATCCTCTTTCCCCCTGCCCCCCCAAACTTCTCCCCTTCTCTCTCTTCTCTTCCTCTCCCCTTCCATCCTTTTCCTTTTATCTTCATTTTCTTCTAGAAGGCATTTCCTTTATTCTCATAAAGGAATATTATGAGAATATTATTTGTACTTTTTTTTCACTTTTTTGTTTTTCTTTTTTTTTTTAGATGGAGTCTCGCTCTGTCCGCCAGGCTGGAGTGCAGTGGCACGATCTTGGCTCACTGCAAGCTCCGCCTCCCAGGTTCACGCCATTCTCCTGCCTCAGCCTCCTGAGTAGCTGAGACTACAGGTGCCCACCACCATGCCTGGCTAATTTTTTGTACTTTTAGTAGAGACGGGGTTTCACCATGTTAGCCAGGATGGTCTCGATCTCCTGACCTCGTGATCCACCCGCCTTGGCCTCGCAAAGTGCTGGGATTACAGGCATGAACCACCACACCCGGCTTTTTCACTTACTTTTATGCCCTTTTTTTTTAATTTTTATTTTTTGAGATGGAGTCTTGCTCTGTCACCCAGGCTAGAGTGCAGTGGCTTGATCTCGGCTCACTGCAACCTTTGCCTCCCCGGTTCAAGGGATTCTCCTGTCTCAGCCTTCTGCGTAACTGGGATTACAGGCACCCACCACCACACCCAGCTAATTTTTGTATTTTTAGTAGAGATGGGTTTCGCCATGTTAGCCAGGCTGGTCTCAAACTCTTGACCTCAGGTGATCCACTCGCCCCGGCCTCCCAACGTGCTGGGATTACAGGCATGAGCCATCACGCCTCAGCCTTAGGCGCTTTCATTTTTTTCTTTTCTTTGTCAAATGTCTTTTCTGCATCTGTGGATTTTGTTATTCATTTTATTAATATGGTGTATCACATTTACTGATTTATGTATGTTGAATTACCCTTGCAAATTTCTATAATTTGGCCAACTACAATTTTTAATTTAGACCAAAACACTAAAGAAATTTTAAATTGAAAAGGCTTTAAATTGTATAATAGTTCAGAAAAGAAATTGATTCAATTTTTTATTTATTTCTTTGCTTCTTATTTTAATTGTTAAGAACCTAAATGGTAAAAAATTATATATTATACAACTTCTCTTAGCCAGATAACTAGAATATATAATTAATATGATTTTTAAATTGTACTTTTAGGAAAAAAGACACGTAGAACACAAAACGCTAATAGTGAGATATTGAAGGAAACTATATCTGACTTCTAAGAATGTTTTGGTCAATATATACTATGCGAACAAATCTATTCTAATGCATCAACATCCAGAGATCACTGCTAAATACACTGGGAAATAAAGGTCTCTACAGTTAATGTGTCTGCCCTAAAATATCTCCCCATCTCTGCTGTGTGCACATATGCATGTGTAGTGACTTGCTGACTGTAGGAATATGTGTCTCTTTGTCAAAATTACATTATAATCCTAAACTTTACACTATCCCTCTCTATTTAAAAAGGATATTTCCCAACCTTACCTCTCTGAATCTACCCAGTAAAGTATTGAAACTTTTAAAAGGAAGGTGCTTCCTGGCTGGGTAATCCCCAAGTCAAAGAGAATAATGATTAATACAATTTTTCTTGTCCTCAGGGATGAACAGAAAACCAGCACACTGATGTAATACCGGTCTCATAGTTTTTATAAAAACCAAATCACTGAGGGAAAAAGACACATTAGTGAATCTAACAGTGAGTGCACAAACAGCTGTAGAAAAAATTATCACAGGTGCCAATATGAAGAGACAGGATAATTTGAGTAGGCAAGTAGTTTTTTTGTTTGTTTGTTTTTGAGATGGAGTCTCACTCTCTCGCTCAGGCAGGAGTGCACTGGCGCTATCTCGGCTCACTGCAACCTCCGCCTCCCAGGTTCAAGCAACTCCCCTGCCTCAGCCTCCTGAGTAAGCTGGGACTACAGGCACGCGCCACCATGCCTTGCTAATTTTTGTATTTTTAGTAGAGACAGGGTTTTGCGATGTTGGCCAGGCTGGTCTCGAACTCCTGATCTCAGGTGTTCCACCCGCCTCGGCCTCCCAAAGTGCTGGGATTACAGGTGTAAGCCACCGCACCCGGCCAGGAAGTAGTCTTTTTAAAGATAAAATATCAAAGTCTCTTGAGTTCGCAAATACATAACAATATATTCTTTTTTCTAATCTTTTAAAATCATTTAAATTATTAAAGCTAAAGCATAGTATTATAAGTAAAACAGAGAACAAAGCTCTATTTAAAGTTGTTCTGACCCTGGGTCTTAGGATAAATTCATAGTTTTAAAGCCCATGAAATATTTGAGAATTTCTGTTTTACTGTCTTTTTCTTTTCTTTTTTTTCATTTTTTTTTTTTTTTTTAGACAGAGTCTCGCTCATTGCCCAGGCTGGAGTGCAGTGGTGCAATCTCAGCTCACTGCAAGCTCCGCCTCTGGGTTCACGCCGTTCTCCTGCCTCAGCCTCCCGAGTAGCTTGGACTACAGATGCCCGCCACCACGCCCGGCTAATTTTTTGTATTTTTTTAGTAGAGACGGGGTTTCACCGCGTTAGCCAGAATGGTCTCGATCTCCTGACCTCATGATCCACCCACCTTGGCCTCCCAAAGTGCTGGGATTACAAGCCTGAGCCACCACGCCCAGCCTACTGTCTTTTTCTATAAATATAAATCATCATGCTACTAATGTACCTGGGTTAGTCTGGGTGAGCTCAGTTGACCCAAGGCCTGCGATAAGGAGCCTAGTGTTGTAAAGGATTGGATCTGAGCCCTTTGAGGCCAGATTGCTTTTCTCTGTCCTTGCCACAGTCTGTACCATTTCCTGATACCAAAGTCAATATTATTTTCAAAGCCTAATGATTCTGCTTTATTAACCTTGAAGGGAAAAGGGCCAAACGAGGATGAGCACTTAGCTTTTAAGAGAGTCACTGCAATCATCTTTATTAAAATTTAAACTGTAACCACCTTATCAAAATTTGATTCCATTAGCCATTTATTGAGATTATGCCTTTTCTCTGAATAACCCAGGAACTATGAAAATGAGCTCCAGAGATGAAACACAAATTCAGTTAAAAACACAACAGAGGACAAGACAGGTGAAAATCCCAGAAAATGGAAAGGGGACTCAACAGTGGAATAGCTGCCTATTGTCCACAAGACACCATATACCCAGGATTAAAGGAATTCTGCAGCTCTGTCAAGTTTCTTCTCTGACATAAGACTTTGGATCCCAGAATAAAGTCTTCAGGGAGCCTTGTCCTTAGGATTTTAGGAATGGTACTACTAGTATGCAGGAAATATATTCTGTTCTTTGGCAGATTAGGGTAGTTCTACACCCAGGGAGTACCAATAATTTTTTTAAAAATCTCTAAACAGTAAAATGACACTACATAGGGGACATTGCAGCAGAGACTCCTGGCAGTCCCCCAGTCTAGTCTCTTTCTACTGAAGTTTTATATTCCGATTTTTAACTTGGCAAATGACTATACTTAAAAATGACTGCAGTTTTCAGCTTCTCTTCTTTCTACCTAAGGAGGGAAATGCCGCAAAACATTTTGGTAAAATTCAACAATGTGAGGAAAAAAAGAATTCTCAGTAATTAAAAATAGACATGAACTTCCTTAATCTGGTAAATGGTATCTGCAAAAAATATTTAAAATCCTACAAGAAGCATTATAATTAGTATTAAAAATTTAGAATCTTTATCTTTGAGATGAGGAATGAGAAAAGAATTTATGTTGTCACCACTTCTAACCAACATTGCATTGGAAGGCCTAATGAGCACCATGCAATAAAAAATTTAAAAAGAAAACAAGTTGGAAAGAAAGAAAACAAAACTGCCATTATTAACAGATAATATGATGATGTGCACAGAAAATCCAAAGACGGTAGTAACAGAGTTGATCAAAGTCCCAGAATGAAAAATCAATATACAAAATAAACTATTTCACACAACAGAATCAAACAGAAAGTGAAACCTTTAAAATACCATTTGTAAACATATGAACAAATGTAAAGTGCTTAGAATAAACCTGACAAAAGATATACGAGACTTTTACAGATTAAATTACAAAATGTTTCTTATTAAACATATTAAAATAGAATTAAATAAATGGAGAGATATAATTTGTTTATGGAAAGGAAGACTCAATATTATAAAGGGATAAATTTTCTTCAAATTGATTTATAAATTCAATCCAATCTTAATCCAAATACCAACCACTTTGTGTGTGTGTGTGTGTGTTTGTGTATGTGTATGATTTCAAAAGTTGTTTCCAAAAATGTGTATGAGAATGCAAAAGGCACTTCAAAATAAGGATAAAGGTGGAAAAATTTGAATTACCATACAGCAATATGTATTACAAAACTGTGATAATCAAGACAATGTTTATTAACAAAATACAGACAAAAAGATTAACAGAACAGAATAGATATCCAGAAACTGTGCCTTGCACGTATTATTTATAATAAAAGTGCCACTTCAGAGAATGGGGGAAGACAGAATTTTTTGTAATTTGATAGAGTTTTTTTCTTAGCAGTTTTAGGTTTACACAAAAATTGAGCAGAAAATACAGAGTTCCTATATGCTATTTCATCAAATCCCTGATTTCCTCCATTATTTATATCTTGCAATTATAACATTTCTTACAATGCTGAGCTAATGTTGATAGATTATTATTAACTGAAGTCTATAGTTTATATCAGGATTCAATCTTTTGTGTTGTATATCTTGTAAGTTTTGACAAATATATAATGATATGTGTTCATCATTACCATATTATTCTGAACAATTTCATTGTCCTGTGCTCTACCTATCATCCTTCCCTCTTTCCTGCTAGCAACCACTGGAAGCCTCTAGTCTTTTTACTAAAAGGCACATCTTTAAATAAATGGTCTCAAGATGCTTAGTTACCCATAAGTAAAAAAATAATTTTAATTCAAAGCCTTTCTCATATCAAACACAAAATCAGTGACAAATGAATTAAAGGTCTAAATGTATAAGACAAAACTGTATGTTTAAAAAAGAATGTAAGAGAATAGCTTCGTGACTTTGTGGTACAGGCGAATTTCATAAACACAATGCCAAAGTACCAACCATAGGAAAACATTGTTAATTAAAATCAAAACTATGGTTTATCAAATGACTTATTAAAAAAGTGAAAAGATAAGTCAGAAACCAGGGGAAGAAAAATATTTCCAGCAACATAACTAACAAAGAACTACCAATATGTAAACAAGATATAAAGGACTATAAATCTGTTGCAAAGATGGTAAAACCAGTATTTAACTCCAAGAGTTCAATCAGGTTCTCACACTAAATATTAGAGAAAAATCCCCTCTTACTTCAGGCAGGGAGAGAGAAAAAGAATCATTTTTAAATACACAAAACACTCTGTTTAACAAGGTCTGCTTCTAGTAAAAACTCCTTAACCAGAGAATAACCTATCAAGGCATTGTAAGAGTCCAGGAAGGGAAATACCCAACTTCACTCAGCTCTAGTCTTCCACATAAGAGAAGGACAATACCAAATACAGCCTACTCCAAGGAGAGAGAAAAAACTGAGGAACACTTATGAAGTCTACAGTCTAGAGGAATAGGCTTTCTAAAATTTAAGACCTAATCACGGGACTAGTGAATGCTTCCCCTCTCCCACACCTCATCACCACATTACTAAAGACTTCTTTACAGCAATTTCTTTTACTAAAAATCACAATTTGAAAAGAGCAAGCAGCAGAACCAGACATGGCAGGGATGCTGTAATTACCAGAATGAGAATTTAAAATAATTGTGATTAATATGCTGAAGGCACTAATGTTTAAATAGAAGAAGAGATGGGCAATGTAGGCAGAAAGATTAAGTGTTAAGAAAAAACTAAAGGAATACTATAAAGTACTGTAACAGAAATAAAAAAATGCCTTTGATGGACTAATTAGTAGACAGAGCACAGCTGAGGAAACAATCTCTAATCTTGAGGACATTTTAATAGAAACCTCTAAAACCAAAAAGCAGAGAACAAACAGTAAAGGAAAACAAAACAAAACAAAAAAAAACAGAAGACCCACAGACTGTGGGATAACTGCAAAAGGCATGAAACATAAGCAATGAAAAGATCAAAAGGAAAAGAAAGAGAGAGAAACAGAAGATGAAACAATAATAACAATTGCTTCCAAATTAATGTCAGATACTAAAGCACAAATCCAGGAACCCCAGAGAACACCAAGCAGGTTAACAAAAACAAACAAACTAACGAAACACCCACAAAAACCATATACCAGAATGAGAATTTAAATTTAATTGTGATTAATATGTTAAAGTCTCCAATAGTTAAACAGAAGAGATGGACACTTTAAGCAGAATAATTAAAATTTTAAGAAAAAAATACTAGAAATAGTAGTACTATAAAAGAAATTAAAAATGCCTTCAATAGGCTCATTAGTAGACTAGGCACAACTGAAGAAAAAATCTCATATAATTTTCAAACTACATTAAATCAAGGATAAAGAAAAAATTCTAAAAGAAGCCAGAAGAAAGAAAACACCTTATCTATCAAGGAGAAAAGATAAGAATCATATTCAACTTCTCCTCAGAAACCATGCAAGCAAGGAGAGTGAAGTAAAATATTTAAAGTGTTAAGAGAAAAAAAAACCAACCGAGAATTCTATACCGTGAAAAGTTATCCTTCAAATGTTAAGAAAAAAAATACATTATTAGACAAATGACAGTTGAAGAAATTGTTGCCAGTAGAACTGCCTTGCAAGAAGTTCTTTAGAGAGAAGAAAAAAAATATGTCAGAAACACAGGTTGATCATTTTAAAAGAGAATTAAAAAAGGAAGAAGTGGAGGTCAAATAAAAAACTTCTATTTCTTATCCTGAATCAATCTAACATAATAGCTTATATAAAATACTGGCACCAATGTATTCACTTACATATGCTTATGCATATGCATATACCATATATATACTTATTTACACATATATATACACACACATTTATGTATGCATAAATGTAACTGAAATGAATGAAAGTAATGATACCAAGGATGAGAGGGAAAAATTAAAATTATTTTATTATTATAAGTTATACTATTTATAAAGTAGTATAATGTTATTTGAAAGGGGACTTGGATTAGTTATAAATGTATATTGCAAAACATAGGCCAACAAGTAAGGAAGTAAAAAATAAGTTTTAACTAATACATTAAGAAAGGACAGAAAAAATAAACATACAAAGTGCTAAATGACAATCAGAAAAAGAGTAGAAGACAAAAATAAGAGAATATAGGGACTGTCGGAAGGGCATGATTGCGTTTTGAAATGGAGGACATGAGATTTCAGAGGGGCCAGGTGTGGAATGATATGGTTTGGCTGTGTCCCCACCCAAGTCTTATCTTGAATTGTAGTTCCCATAATACTCACGTGTCATGGCAGGAACCCAGTGGGAGGTGATTGAATCATGGGCTTGGTTTCCCCAGGCTATTCTCATGATAGTGAGTTCTGATGATCTGATGGTTTTAAAAGGGGCTTCCCCCTTTGCTCAGTTCTCATTCTTCTCTTTCCTGCTGCTCTGTGAAGAAGGATGTGTTTCCTTCTCTTTCTGCCATGATTGTAAGTTTCCTGAGACCTCCCCAGCCATGCTGAACTGTGAGTCAATTAAATCTCTTTCCTTTGTGAATTACCCAGTCTTGGGTATGTCCTTGCAGCAGTGTGAGAACAGACTAATACATGTATACATTATTTCATCTAACAACATCAGAATACACATTCTTCTCAAGCTCACATTTACCAAGATAGACCACATTCTGGGCCACAAAATGCACTTTAACAAATTTAGCATAATAAAAATCTAACAATGTCTGCTCTCAGATAACAATGGAATTTAACTAGAAATTAGTAACAGAAGGATAACTGGAAATCCCAAAATGCATGGAGATTAAACAAAACACTTCTACATAACATTTGATCCAAAAAAAACTCAAGTGAAATTTTAAAAATTTTGAATTAAACATAAATGAAAGCACAACATATCAAAATAAATGGAAAGCAGTGCTTAGAGAAAAATTTATAGCATTAAATGCCTACGTTAGAAAATTTAGAAAAAATAAGATTTAAAATCAATTATCTAAAGTTTCCACCTTAAGAAACTAGGAAAGAAGCAAATGAAATCCAAAGTAACCACAAGAAAACAAATAATAGGAATTAGAGCAGAAATTAATGAAATTGAAAACAGGAAATCAGTGAAGAAAATAAAATTAAAAGCAGAAAATATTAATAAAAGCTATAAGCCTCTAGGCAGGGCTAACCAAGAAATAAAAAGAAAGGTTACAAATTACTAATATCAGAAATAAAAGAGCTGATATCACTGAAGATCCCATGGACATTAAAATGATAAAGGAATACTATGAACAATTTTAGTCTCCCAAATTTGATAACCTAGATGAAATGAACTAACTTTGAAAGATACAAACTTTTAAAATTTACACAAGAAATAGATAATCTGAATAGTCCTATGTCTACAGAAGAAGTAAAATCAATAATTAATAGCCTCCCAAAATAGAAAGCCATAGGCCCAGATGCATTCACTGGTGAATGCTACCAAATATTTAAGGAAGAAATTATACCAATTCTTTATAATCTCCTTCAAAGGACAGAAGCAGGTAGTAACTCATTGTATGAGTTACCAAAACCAGATAGACATTACAAGAAGAGAAAACTATAGACCAATATCTCTCATGAACATACGTGTAAAAATCCTCAACAAAATATTAGCAAATTGAATCGAGGAATGCATAAAAATTATACACCACAACTCAGTGGAATTTATCCCACATATACAAGGCTGGTTCAACATTCAAACATCAATTAATGTAAAACATATCAATAGCTAAAGAAGAAAAATTGTGTGCTCATTTTAATGGATGCAGAAGAAGCATTTGACAAAATTGAACACCGATTTATGATAAAAACTGTTAGTAAACTAAAAATAGAGGGGAAACTTTGTCAACCTGATAAAAAGTATCTACAAAAAACCTACAGCCAACACCATGCTTAATGGTGAGAAATTTGAAGCTTTCCCACTAAGATTAGGTACAGACAATGATGTTCCCCCTAATTACTCCTTTTCAACATTATCCCAGAAATTCTAGCTAAAGCAATAAGACAAGAAAATAAACTGAAAGGTAGGCAGATTGAGGAGGAAGAAATACAACTTGTGCACAGATAACATGATTTTCTATGTAAAAAATCTGAAGGAAACAACAAAAAAACTTAACTAATCGCCATTATAGCAAGGTTTTAGAATACTAGATTATTATGCAAATGTCAATCACTTCTCTATATAACAGCATTGAACAATTGAAATTTAAAATAAAAAACACACTACCATGTACATTAGCATGGCAAAATAAAAAATACTTAGCTAAAAATCAAACAAAATACATACAATATCTATATGAAGAAAATTACAAAATTATGATGAAAGAAATCAAGCAAAAATATAAACGGGTATTCCATGTTTATTATGGATAGGAAGATTCAATGTTGTCAAAATAAAAGTTCTTCCCAACTTAGTTTATAGATTTAATAAAACCCCAATTAACATCTCAGCAGGTTGTTTTGTGGGTACTGACAAACCAATTCTAAAGTTTATATGAAAAGGCAGAAGACCCAGAATAGCCAATGGAGAGAGGAGAGGCTTCATGAAGACAGCTGACTAGTGGCACCTTGTACTGCCCTTTTCCACAATGAAAAGAAACAAAATAGTAAGTAGATAATCACACTTCAAATATGTCATCTAAGAGAGAACACTGGAATTCTACAGAGAAGTGACAGGAAACACCAAAGTAAGTAAGGAGTGGAAAGCTAGACAGCCTGCTCAGTCAGTACAAGCTGAGAGCCTGGATGAGCTCCCTAATGCAGGGAAGTGATAAGTGAGTGAACCTCAGCAATCATCCAAGCCACAGGAAATCTTCTAGCCTCTCATGGGGTCCAATCTGATATAGAGAGCTGCCTGGAGATTGCACAAAAATGTTTATTCAAAGAAGGAGCTCACACTGGGTCCCATATACTTCCTGAGCACTAAACAGCTACAGCAAGGTGCCAGATTGAGAGCCCACCCTTCACCAGACTACTTCCTGCCTAGGGGCCCAACAGCCTCTGCAGCTCCACATCCCTGGAGCCCAATAAACATTCCCAACCCACAGCCTCTGCTACAGCTGCCTGCCACCTCTAGGGCTAAAGTGTGAACCATTAGCAAAGACCCTGCCGCCCCCAGCAGCAAAGCCACTACATCATTTCAAGCACCCTAAGGACAGAGTTCTCCACCCACAGCAGCCACAACAGCAAGCTGCCACAGCTGGGGCTGAAGCACAAGCAAAGTGAATGTTCTTCAGTCACCTGCATATAACTGCTGCCATTGAAAGCTACCCCACCCTCCCCAGTAGCAAGGCTGCTGTGCAGCCACTGCTACTCCCACCCAAGCATTCTACCTTGGGCCTAGAGAATGTCTTGCTCCTGCTTCCACAGCCAGGACCTGCCAGCACCAACTGGAGACTTGAGAACAGGTTCACCTGGCCCCGCTCTTTCCCTTACCCAACATGCTATATGGGGCCCTGGGAACTATCCAGCCAAACCCTTTACTGCTGGCAGCTGAGCACTCTTCCTGGGGCCTGTAGGAACTACCAAACCAGGTGCTACCACCACAGGAGGTACCCACTAAAATGTACCACCTGTGAGCCTGATGACTGTCCCACCCAGTATGTTGCAGCCACTGGCAACACCAGCACAGACCACTGGGAGCCAAAAGTTATTTCCATCACTACTATAGTTATTACCCATTCCAGATCCACTGCCCAGGGACCCAGAAACCCACCAAATTCCCCAGCCTATCTCTGCCACTGCCAGCCACCTGAGCAAATTGCCCAGAAGCTCAAATATAAGTCCCCCTGGACCCATTAACACCTGTGCATGTATACACTACCATGGGTCCCTAACACAGCCACACATGTCTCACCACTACCATACTGGGGCCCAAAGACAGACCCACCTGTCATCTCCAACTCCAGCAAAACTTCAATACAGCTTATACTAAAAATAGCACACTAAGCCACTGAGGAAACCACAGACACCACCAGTGCTCTTTACAGCCAAATAAAGCATACGAAATAATGCCTATACTACTGAATGCACCCAAAACCACAGCCAAAGTACCCTACACAACCAACATGATAGATACCTTTTCAGCAAAAAGACCTCTCCCACAAAAGCAAGTTCAAAACAACTGTTACACCACATATGCAGATATCAACATAAGGACATCAGAGATATGAAAAAAAAAAAAAGAAAAATGACACCAAAAAAAAAAATCCAGTAATACATTCCAATAAAAAAATAAAATCCCAAATAAATAATTCAAAGTAATGATATTAAAGAAGTTCAATAAAACACAAGAGAAAACAGAAAAACAATACCAATAAATCAGAAAAACAATTTAGGGAGAATATACATCATAAAAAGAACCAAACAAATTCTGGAACTAAAAATTTCATTAAATGAAATACAGAATACATAGGAAAGTTTCAACAATGAACTAGATCAAGCAAAAGATATAATTTCAGGATGTGAAGACAGGTATATTGAAACAACTCAGACAAAATTAAATAAAAGACTAAATGGGAATGAACAAAGCCATATGACATATGGGACACCATAAAACAACCACATGTTTAAATGTTCAGTGTCCCAGAAAGTAAAGAGAAAAAATAAAAGACTTAGAAAGCCTATTTAACAAAATAATATTTTAAAAAATGCTCAAATATAGCAAAAGATTTAGGCATTCAGATACAAGAATATCAGAGATTCTCAAACAGATACAATGAAATTATATCTTCTCCATGGTACATTATAGTCAAGTTATCAAAAGTCAAAGACAAATATAGAATTCTAAAAACTGCAAAAGAAAAGTGTCTGGTCACTTATACAGAAACCTCCGTCAGACTTTTACGGTGGATTTCTCAGAGAAACAGTACAGGCCAGAAGAGACTGAAATAATATATTCAAAGTACTGGAAGAAAAACTTGCCAGCTAAAGATACTGTATTTGTCCATTTTCACACTGCTATAAAGAACAACCTGAAACTGGGTAGTTTAAAACAAAAGAGGTTTAATTGACTCACAGTTTGGCATAGCTGGGAAGTCCTCAAGAAACTTATAATCATGGTGGAAGGTGAAGGGGAAGCAAGGTATGTCTTCTCATAGTGGCAGGAGAGAGAGAGTGCAAGGCAGGAACTGCCAAACACGTTTAAACCATCAGATTTCATGAGAACTCACTCACTGTCACTAGAACAGCATGGGGGAAATTACCCCTGTGATCCAATCACCTCCTACTAGGTCCCTTCTCTGATACATGGGGATTACAATTCGAGATGAGATTTGGGTAGGGACACAGAGCCAAGCCATATCATTTCACCCATGGCCTCTCCCAATTCTCATGTCTTTTTTACATTTCAAACCAATCATGCCTTCCCAACAGCCCCCAAAAGTCTTAACTCATTCCAGCATTAACTCAAAAGTCTAAATCCAAAGTCTCATCTGAGACAAGGCAAAGTCCCTTCTGCCTATGAGCCTGTAAAATCTAAAACAAGTTAGTTACTTCCAAGATACAATGGAAGTACAGGCATTGGGTAAATGTTTCTAAATAGGAGAAATTGGACAAAATAAAGGGGCCACAAGCTCCATGCAAGCCTGAAACCTGGGCAGGCACTTATTTAATCTTAAAGCTCTAAAATAATCTTCTTTGACTCCATGTCTCACATCCAGAGCATGCTGATGCAAGAGGTGGTTCCCATGGCCTTGGGCAGCTCCACTTCTGTGGTTCTATAGGGTACAGTGTTGCTGGCTGCTTTCACAAGCTGGTATTGAGTGCCTGGGGCTTCTCCAGGTGCATGGTGCAAGCTATCAGTGGATTAACCATTCTGGGGTCTGAAGGATGGTGGTGCTCTTCTCTCAGCTCCACTAGGCAGTGCCCCAGTAGGTCTTTGTGTAGGGGCTCCAATCCCACATTGCCCCTTTGCATTGCTCTAGTAGAGGTTCTCCATGAGGGCTCTGACCCTGCAGCAGATGTCTGCCTGGACATCCAGATGTTTTCATACATCTTCTAAAATCTAGGTGGAGCTCTCAAAGCTCAACTATTGTCTTCTTTGCACCTGCAGGCCTGACACCATGTGGAAGTTGCCAAGGCTTGGGCTTGCACCCTCCCTCTGAAGCCACAGCCTAAGCTTCACCTTGGCCCCTTACAGCCACAGCTGGAGCTGGAGCAGCTGGGATGCAGGGCACCAAGTCCCAAGACTGCACAGAGCAGTGGGGTTCGGGGCCAGCCCTGCCCATGGAACAATTTTTTCCTCCAAGCCCTCCAAGCCCGTGATGTGAGGGGCTGCTAGGAAGATCTCTGACATTCCCTAGACACATTTTCCTCATTGCCTTGGCTATTAACATTTGGCTCCTTATTGCTTAAGCAAATCTCTGTAGCAGGCTGTAGCAGGCTTTAATTTCTTCCCAGGAAATGGGTTTTTCTTTTGTACCACGTGGTTAGGCTGCAAATTTTCCAAACTTTTATGCACTGCTTCCCTTTAAAACATAAGTTCCCATGTCAGGTCATTTTTTGTGAACTCGTATAACCATACACTCTCAGAAAAAGGCAGGTTACCTTTTGCATGCTGCTTAGAAATTTATTCTGCTAGATACCCTAAATCATCTCTCTCAAGTTCAAAGTTTCACAGATCTCTAGGGCAGGGGCATAATGCCTCCAGTCTCTTTGCTAAAGCATAAGAAGAGTCCCCTTTGCTCCACTTCCTTATAAGTTCCCCATCTTTACCTGAGGCCAACTCAGCTTGGACTTCATTGTCCATATCACTATCAGCATTTTGGTCAGAACCATTCAACAAGTCTCTAGGAAGTTCCAAATTTTCCCACATCTTCCTATCTTCTTCTGAGCCCTCCAAACTCTTCCAACCTCTGCCTGTTACTCAGTTCCAAAGTTGCTTCCACATTTTTAGGTATCTTTATAGCAGTGCTCCAATCTCCCAGTATCAATTTTTTGTATTAGTCTGTTTTCACACTGCTACAAAGAACGACTTGAGACTGAGTAATTTAAAAAGGAAAGAGGCTTCTTTGACTCAACTCATTGCAGCAGGAGAGATAGAGCACAAGGGAGGAAATGCCAAACACTTTTAAACCATCAGATCTCATGGAAACTCACTATCATGAGAACAGCATGGAGGAAACCACCTCCATGATCCAATCACCTCCCACCAGGTACCTCTCCTGACATGTGAGAATTACAATTTGAGATGATATTTGGGTGGGGTCATGAAGCCAAATCATATCAGATACTGTAGCCAGAAAATATTCTTCATAAATAAAAGAGAAATAAAGTTTTTCCCAGATAAGCAATAGCTAAGGGAATTAATCACCAATAAGCAGTTCTACAAGAAATGCTTAAGTGAATCCTACACCTGGAAGCTAAGGGACAATATCTACAATCATGAAAATGCATGTAAGTATAAAACCCATGGGAAGAGTACACATAAATAGGAGAGAAAAAAGACTCAACTTTTACCAATACAGAAAAGACCCCAACAACAATGTTAAATAGTAAGAAAAAAACAAAGAAACAAAGAATATTGAAAACAATCAAAAAACATCTAACAATATGATATAAAAAAAGCCTCACATATCAATAATAAACTTCAATGTAAGCAGATTAGACTGTTCACTTAAAAGAAATATATAGAAACACTGAATAGATTTTTAAAATAAAAAGAAAAGAAAAAGGCTCTAATTATATGCCGCTCACAAGAAATTCACCTTAGTAGTAAAGACACTTATAGATTGAAAGTAAAGTGATAGAAAATGATATTTCAAAACAGAAACCAAAAGTGAGCAGAAGTAGCTATACTTTGACAAACTGACTTTAAATCAAAAACAAGGGAAGTTTGTAGTGATAAATGAATACAGTAAAAAAGGTAGAAAGATTTTAAATAAACAATCAAGCTATGCATCTCAAGGAACTAGAAGAGCAAGAACAAACCAAACCCAAAGATAGCCAGCAAGGAATTATAAAGATCAGAGTAAAACTAAACAAAACAGAGACTGAAAAACAATACAAGTAATCATTGAAACAAAAAGTTGGGTGTTTGAAAAGATAAACAAAATTGATTAACCACTAGCTAAAATAACCAAGAAAAAATGAGAGAAGATACAAACAAAAAAAACTTAGAAATGGAAGAGGAGACATTATAATATAAATACCAAAGATTATCAGAGAACTATTATAAACAACTATAAAATAACAAACTGGAAAGCCTACAGAATAAATTTCTGCACACATAAAACCTATGTAGATAAAATCAGGAGGCAATAGAAAATCTAAAAAGACCAATTATGAGTAATGACATTGAATTAGTAATAGGAAAATCTCATCCGCCCAACCCCCCAAAAAAGTCCGGGACCCAATGGCTTCATTACGGAATTCTCCCAAACTTTCAAAGAGCATATAACCTCAATTCTCCTCGAACTCTTTTAAAAAATTGAACAGAAGGGCATTCTCTCTAACTCATTCTACAAGGCCAGCATTATCCTGATACCAAAATCAGATAAAGATGCAACACCACCAACAAAACCTACAGGCCAATACCCTGATGAACACAGACACAAGAATCCTTAACATAATGCTAGCAAACCAAATTCAAGAGCACATTAATAAACTAAAATACACCACGATCAAGTTGGATTTATCCTAGAAATTTGATGATTGTTCAACGTATGCAGATACATAAATGTGTTATATTACATCAAAATAATGAAATACAAAAACTATATGATCATCTCAATAGATGAGAAAAATCATTTGATAAAATTCAACATCCCTTTATTATAAAAACTCTCAAAAACTAGGCATTGAAGAAACATAAATCAACATAACAAAGGCCATGTATTATTACAAACCCACAGCTAACATCATACTGAATGGGGAAAAGCTGAGAGCCTTTCCTCTAACAATGAAACAAGACAAGAATGTCCACTTTCAAAACTCCTGTTCAACACAGTGCTGGAAGCCCTTTATAGAGCAACCAGGCAAGAAAAAGAAATAAAAGACATTCAAACTGGAAAAGAGGAAACTGTATTTTCTCTTTTTGCAGATAAGATGATCTTATATCTAGAAAATTCTAAAGACTTCCCAATAAATTATTAGATCTTATCAATGAATTCAGTATATTTGCAGTAAAAGCAACATACAAAAATCAGGAGCATTTCTATACACCAATTATGAACTAGCTGAAAAATAAATTAAGAAGGCAATCACATGTACAATTGCTACAAAAAAGATAATAAAATATTTAGGAATAAACTGAATGAAGGAGATAAAAGATCTCTACAAGAAAAACTACAAAATGGAACCAAACAAATGGACAGACATCTCATGTTCATGGATCAGAAGTATTACTATCATTAAAATGACCATACTGCCCAAAGCAACCCACAGATTCAATGCAATCCCTATGAAAGTGCCAATGTCATTTTTTCTCAGAAATAGAAAAAATTATATCATTCCTATGAAATCAAAAGAGAGCCCAAGTAGCCAAAGCAATCCTGAACAAAAAGAACAAAGCTGAAGGCATCAAATTACATTACTTCAAAATATATTACAAAGCTATATTAACCAAAATTGCATGATATTTGTTTTAAAACAGACATATAGGCCAATGGAATGGAATAAGGAACTCAGAAGTAAATCTACATATTTATAGCCAACTGGTTTTCAACAAAGATACCTAGAACATACATTGGAGAAAGGATAATCTCTTCAGTAAGTGGTGCTGGAAAAACTGGATATCCATATGCAGAAGAAAGAAACTATACTCATATGTCTCATCATATACAAAAAGCAACTCAAGATAGATTAAAGACTTTAAAATAAGACCTCAAACTATTAAACCACTAGAAAAAAAAAGCATACGGGAAAAACTTCAGGACATTGGTCTAGGCAAAGATTTTACAGCCAGACCTCAAAAGCACAGGCAACAAAACAAAAATAGACAGATAAGACTATATTAAACTAAGATGCTTCTGCTTAGCAAAGGAAATGATCAATAGAGTGAAGAGATAACCTGTCGAATGGGAGAAAATACTTGAAAACTATTCATCTGACAATGTAGTAGTATTCAGCATATAAAAAGAACTTAAACAACTCAATATTAAAAAAAATAGACAACCCTATTAAAAATTGGGCAAAGTACATGTACAGACATTTCTAGTCAAATGACCCACAGGTATATGAAAAAAAGGTTCAACATCATTAATCATTAGGGAAATGCAAATCAAAACCATCATGAAATACCATCTTACCCCAATTATAATGCCTATGATCAAAAAGACAAAAGATAACAAGTACTAATGAGAATGTGAAGAAAATGAAACCATTGTACACTGTTGTTGGTGGATTTTGTTCACTCTCTTTTATTCTTTTATTAATAAATGAAAGTATAAATATATTTATATAAAAGTATATAAATGAAATTATTAATCAGTACAGATGCTATGGAAAACAGTATGAATATTTCTCAAAAAAAAAACCCAAAAACAGAAATATCATATAATCCAGCAATCCCACTGCTGGGTATTTATCCAAGGGAAAAGAAATTAGTATATCAAAAGGATACCTTCACCCCAGTGTTTATTGAAACACTCTCCACATTTACAAAGATACTGAATCAAACTAAGTGCCAGAAAATGGATAAATGAATAAAGAATATGTGGTACATATACACAATTAAATACTATTTAGCCATGGGAAAGAATGTTACCAAGCCATTTGCAGCAATATGGATAGAACTAGAGGTCATTATGTTAAGTGAAATAAGTCAAGCATAGAAAGACAAATATCTCATGTTCTCACTCTTATGTGGGGGCTAAAAAAGTTGATCTCATGGATGTAGAGAATAAGATGATAGTTACCAAAAGCTAGGAAGGGTGTATGGGGAGGTAGTGGTAAAGAGAGGTAGGTTAATGGATACAAATATACAGTTAGATGAAAAGAATCTGTTCTAATGTTTGATGGTAACAATGTATTATACACTTCAAAGTAGCTAGAACAGAGGACTTGAAATGTACCCAATCCATAGAAATGATGAGAGCTTGAGTTGGTAGGTCCCTCAGATACCCTGACTTAATCATTACACAATCTATGCATGTAATAAAATGTCACATGTACCCCATAAATATGTACAAATACTTATATCAATAAAAATAAAATAATTAATAATATTAAAGGAGAAGAACAAAGTTGAAAGAGTGATATAATTTGAATTCACGACTTATAAAGATATGAGATAACACTGGTGAAAGCATAAATACATCAACGGAAAGCAATAGAAATCCCAGAAATAGGCATTATATAAACATGAACTTATTTTTAACAAAGGAGCAAAGGCAATACAATGAGGCAAAGATAGTCTCTTCAACAAATGACTGAAATAACTGGATGTCCACATGCAAACAAAATAAATAAATCTAGACACAGATCTTATACCTTCCACAAAAATTAATTCAAGATAAATTATACACCTAAATGTAAAATGCAAAAATATAAAACTTCTAGAAAACAACAAAGGGGAAAAACTAGAAGACCTTGGATATTGCAATTAGTTTTTAGATACAGCACCAAAGGTGTAGTCCATGAAAGAAATATTTGATAAGCTGGACTTCACTGAAATTTTAAAAATTATCTGTAAAAGACACTGTTGAGAGAATGAGAAGGCAAGCTATAGACTTGGGGAAAATATTTGCAATAGACACATCTGTTAGAGAACTGTGATCCAAAATATATGAAGAACTCATAAATCTCAAGAAAACAAAAGCAACCCAATTCAAAATGGGCCAAAAACCATAAGAGATACATCACCAAAAAATATATAGAAATGGTAAATAAGCCTATTAAAAGATGTCCCACATCGTGTCATCAGAGAAATGCAAATTAAAATAACAATGAGATACCACTATGTATATATCAGAACAGCCAAAATCCAGCACACTGACAACACCAAATTCTGACAAGAATGTGCACCAATAGAAACTCTCCTTTGTTGCTGGTGGAAATGCAAATTTGCACAGCAAATTTGGAAGACAATTTCACAATTTCTTACTCAACTAAATAGGATATGACCCAGTAAGAATGCCCCTTCGCATTATTTGAAAGGGGTTTAAAATTATATCTACAGAAAAACCTGCACATGTGTGTTTAAAGCAGCTTTATTTATAATTTCCAAAACTTAGAAACAACCATGATGTCCTTCAGTAGCTGAATGGGTAAATGAACTAAGGTACATCCAGATAATAGAATATTATTCATCCCTAAAAGGAAATGAGCTGTGAACCCATGAAAAGATGTGGGTTAAATATATATTACCAAGTGAAACATTCCAATCTGAAAAGGATATATTACATAGGGTTCCAACTATATGAAAATTTCCAAAGACAAAACAATGAAGACAATAAAAAGCTCAGTGGAGTGGGCAATGGGATAAATAGACAGAGCCCATAGAATTTTTGAGGCAGTGAAAATACTCTGTATAATACTCAAAAAATGGATACATGTCATTACATTTTTGTCCAGTCTGTAGAATGTACAACTAAGAGACTCAGCTCTAATGTAAACTATGGACTTTGAGTGACTATGATGTGTCAATCTAGATTGTAAAAAATGTATCAATCTGGTGGGGAATATTGATAACTGTGAAGTCTATGCATGTGTGGGGGCAGGGAATACAAGGAAAATCTGTCTCTTTTTATTTTGCTGTGAACCCAAAACATCTCTAAAAAAAAGTCTTTTTATAAAGTGAACAAAGTAATTGAAAAGTAAAAATAAATAAATAAAGTGGGGAAAATACATAAAATCTCCCCAAGTGCTTTTAAGATGAGGCAAAGTTTGATGTGTAAAAACCACCAATATACTGCTGATATTCTAGTTTTATAAAATGAGTAAAAGAGCATTTCTTCTTTTCTATTCTTGGAGCCCCTTTGTATAAATAGAATACCTGTTCTGTGAATATTTGGTCATGCCTATAAGATCATTTGGGAGTACAAATCTCCACTGATATGGATTGGCTGTGTCCCCACCTAAATCTCATCTTGAATTGTACCTCCCATAATTCCCAAGTGTTGTGGGAGGAACTGGTGGGAGATAATTGAATCATAGTGGTGGTTTCCTCCATAATCTTCTCAGGGTAGTAAATAAGTCTCCTCAGATCTGATGGTTTTATAAGGGAAAATCTCTTTCACTTGATTCTCATTCCCTTTTTGCCTGCTACCATGCTTTTTGACTTCTGCCATGATTGTGAGGCCTCCCCAGCCACGTGGAACCATGAGTCCATTAAACCTCTTTTTCTTTATAAATTACCCAACCTGAGGTATGTCTTTATCAGCAGTTTGAAAATGGACTAATACAGTAAATTGGTACCAGTAGAGTGGGTGCTGCTTAAAGATACCCAAAAATGTGAAGCAACTTCGGAACTGGGTAACAAGCAGAGTGTGGAAGAGTTTGGAGGGCTCAGGAGAAGACAGAAAAATGTGAGAGTTTGAAACTTCCTAGAAACTTGGAGAGCTCAAAAGACAGAAAGATGTGTGAAAGGCTGGAATTCCTAGAGACTTGTTGAATGGCTTTGGCCAAAATACTGATAACGACATGGACAATAAAATCCAGGCTGAGATAGTCTTGGATGGAAATGAGGAACTTGTTGGGAACAGGAGTAAAGGTGACTCTTGCTTTGTTTTAGCAAAAAGACTGACATAATTTTGCCCCTGCCCTAGAGATTTGTGAAACTTTGAACTTGAGAAAGATGATTTAGGGTATCTGGTGAAAGAAATTTCTAAACAGCAAAGCAGTCAAGAGGTGACTTGGGTGCTGTTAAAAAGCATTAAGCATTCAGCTTTAAAAGGGAAACAGAGCATAAAAGATCAGAAAATTTGTAGCCTGATGATGCAATAGAAAAGTAAAACTGGTTTTCTGAGAAGAAATTCAAGCCAGCTGCAGAAATTTGCATAAGTAATAAGGAACCAAATGTTAATGCCAAGACAGTGGGGAAAATGTCTCCAGGGCATGTCAGAGACCTTTGTGGCAGCCCCTCCCATCACAAGCCCAGAGGCCTAGGAGGAAAAAATAGTTTTATAGGCCAGGCCCAGAAACCCCCTACTATGTGCAGCCTAGGGACTTGGTGCCCTGTGTCCCAGCAACTGTAGCCATGGCTAAAAGGGGCCAAGGTATAGCTCAAGCCATGGCTTCAAAGGGTGCAAGCTCCAAATCTTGGCATTTTCCACATGGTGTTGAATGTGTGGGTACACAGAAGTCAAGAATTGAGGTTTAGGAAACTCTGTATAGATTTCAGAGGATGGAAACACCTGGATGTCCAGGCAAATCTATATTTCATAAAGAACCTCTGCTAGGGCAGTGTGGAAGGGAAATGTGGGGTTGAAGCCCCCATGCAGAGTCCCCACTGGGGCAATGCCTTGTGGAGCTGGGAGAAAAGAGCCAGCATCCTCCAGACCCCAGAATGGTAGATCTACCATTGGTAGACCTACAGTGCAGCTTTCACTGTGCACCTGGAAAAGCTGCAGACACTCAATGCCAGCCCATGAAGGCAGCCAGGAGGGAAGCTGTACCCTGCAAAAGCACAAGGGTGGAGCCGCTCAAGGCCCTGGGAACCCACCTCTTGCATCAGTGTGACCTGGATATGAGACATGGACTCAAAGGAGATAATTTTGGAGCTTCACAATTTGGCTGCACTGCTGGATTTCAAAATTGCATAGGGCCTTTACCCCTTTGTTTTGGCCTATTTCTCCCATTTGGAATGGGTTTATTTATCCAATTTCTGTATCCCCATTGTATCTAGGAAGTAACTAACTTAATTTTGATTTTACAGGCTCATAGGCAGAAGGGACTTGCCTTGTCTCAGATGAGACTTTGGACTGTGGACTTTTGAGTTAATGCTGAAATGAGTTAAGACTTTGAGGGACTGTTGGAAAGGCATGATTAGTATTGAAATGTGAAGACATGATATTTGGGAGAGGCCAGGGGCAGAATGATATGGGTTTGCCTGTGTCACCATCTAAATATCATCTTAAATTGTAGCTCCCATAATTCCCATGTGTTGTAGGAGAGACCTGGTGGGAGACAATTGAATCATGGGGTGGTTCCCCCATTGATTTGTTCTCGTGGTAGTAAATAAATCTCATGAGATCTGATGGTTTTATAAGGAGAAACCCCTTTCACTTGGTTCTCAGTCCCTCTTTACCTGCCACCATGTAAGATGTGCTTTTTCCCTTCCAACATGATTGTGAGGCCTCCTCAGCCAAGTGGAACTGTGAGTCCATTAAATCTCTTTTTCTTTATAAATTACCCAGTCTCAGGTATGTCTTTATCAGCAGCATGAAAATGGATTAATATACTCACCTTAAAAAATAATGCTGTAATCACATCCTTATGAGCTGGTAGCAGGTTTTCTTTGGAATATATGTGCAGTAGCAGAGATTCTGAGTCATGAGATATTCATACACTTAATATGACTGACTTCTGCCTGCCTACTCTTTGACATGACCACTCCAGCCCACATTTCACCAGCCAGGTATGAGGGTTAGAATAGGTCCCATGGCCCTACCAATACTTGTCAGTAAAGGGCTTTTGAAATTTTACTACTCTAACAAAGTTATATCTCTATTGTTTTCACTTGCATTTATTAGACTACTAACAAAATTGAGCCTTCCCTAATATGCCTGTTAGTTTGTCAATTTTCTCTTTTACAAATTCCTTTATTCATTTTTTTCTTTGGCTTTCATTTTTGTTGTTGTTGATCTGAAGATTGTATATTCATCTTCTGGATATTAATCCCATATTCATTTTGATTTTGCAAATATATTCATATTTTCTCATTTCAATATCGATCTATGCCTTTGACTATTTTCCAAACCTTTTTAACAGAAAACCTTGACTTTAATCAAGGTTATCAATCTTTTGCTTTAAATACTGATTAAGAAGTTCTTTTTGTCCCAATTCATTAACCACCTTTTCATTTTCTTGATTGTTTCCTTTGCTGTGCAGAATCTCTTCAGTTTGACATAGTTCCACTTACTTATTTTTGCTTTTGCTTGCTGTGCTTTTGGTAAAAATACTCAAAAAATCTTCCAAAGGCCAATATCAAGGAGGTTTTTTCCTATGTTTTCTTTCAAGGGTTTTACAGTTTCAAGTCTATGTTTAAGTCTCTAACACATTTTGAGTTGATTTTTGTCTATGATGTAAGAGACCAGTTTCATTCTTCTGTGTGTGGATTTCCAATTTTCCCAACAGCATTTATTAAAGAGCCTGTTCTTTCTGTATAGTGTCTTCTTATCAGCCTTGTAGAAAAGTCAAAAATTAGTTGACTGCATATACTTGAGTTTATTTCTCATCTCTCTAGTGTTGCATTGGATTGTGCATCTGTTTTTATGCCAGTACCATATTGCTTTAATTACTATTGGTTTGTAATATAATTTGAGATCAGAAAGTATGATGCTTTCAACTTTGTTGCTTTTTGTTTCTTAAGTTTGTTTTGGCTACTTGGAGTTTTTTGTGTTTCCATACAAATTTTAGAATTATTTTTTCTATTTCTGTGAAAAATGCCACTGGAATTTTGATAAGGATTACATTGAATCTGTATATTACTTTGCATAGTACAAACATTTTAACAATATTAATTCTTCCAGTCAACAGATGCAGGGTATCTTTCCATTTATTTGTGTCTTCTTAAATTACTTTTATAAATTTTTTATAGTTTTCAGTGTACACATTTTTTACCTCTTTGGTTAAATTTATTTCTAAGTATTTATTCTTTTTGGTGCCATGATACATAGGATTGTTTTCTTGATTTCTTTTGTATTGAAAGAAAATATTTGCAAACCATACGTCAGATAAGAGGATTCAGATAAGGGGATAATACGTAAATATATAAACAACTCATACAATTCAATAGTCTAAAATCAAATAGCCTTATTAAAAAATTGGCAAAGACCTGAATAGAAATTTTTTCCAAAGAAGACATAAAAACATCACTAATCATTAGGGAAATGCATATAGCAACCACAATGAGATATCATCACCTCATATGTGTTAGAATGGCTGTTACCAAAAAGACAAGAGATTAAAAGAGTTGGCAAGGGTGTGGAAAAAAGAGAACTGTTCTACAATGTTGGTGGGTATGTAGATTGGTGCAGTCACTGTGGAAAACAAAATGGAGGTTCCTGAAGAAATTAAAAGTAGAACTACCATATTACCCAGCAATCTCTCTTCTGGGTATATACTCAAAGGAAGTTTACCATCTTGTAAAGATATCTGCACCCCCATTTCATTGCAGCATTATTAACAATAGGCAAGATATGGAAACAATTTAAGTATCTATTGATGGATGAATGATAAAAAATTGTCAGATATACACACAGACACACATATGACTGAATATTTTTCAGCCATAGGAAAAAAATAATGCCGTTTGTGACAACATAGACCTGGAGAACATTATGCTAAGTGAAATAAGCCAGACACACAAAAATGTATGACATAATTTCACTTATATGAGGAATCTTAAAGAAAAAAACTTAAATCCTTATAAACAGAGAGTAGAGCAGTGATTTTCAGGGGTGGGGTGATGGGAGTAGCATGAGGAGATGTAGGTCAAAGGGCACAGAGTTACAGTTATATAGGGTGAATAAATCTAGAGACCTAATGTACAGGATGAGGACTCTGGATATTTCCTGAGAGTAGATTTTAGGTTCTTTTCACTTATACACACACAGACACACAAGGTAACTATGTAAGATGAGGGATATCTTAATTTCCTTGGCTGTAGTAATTATTTCACTATGCATATCAAATCATCATGTGGTACAATTTAAATAAATACAGTTTTTAAAAAGTTCTTTTTGATTCAGGGTTATAAGGATATTCTCCTATACCCTACACATAAGCTACTCATTCACCTCACAGCCATTCAAGATGATTTTGAAATAAATCCAAAACATCATATTATGAAATCCACAAATATTTTAGTATATATTTCCAAAATTGATGACTCCTGAAAAATAAATTCACAATACTGTTATTAAGCCTTAAAAAGCAATTCATTAATATCATCAAAGCAGCTTATCTTTAAACAGGAAAGATTAGGAAGTTTAGACATAGAGAGTTACAACACAGGACTCAATGTGTTAATGGCGTACAAAAAGTACAAAGGAGCTATGGGAGTTCAGGGAAAGAGGAAATGATTTTCAGCACTAAAGAACAACTCACCCAGGGGAAAGAATCAATGTTTAAGAAATTTAACAACTGTTTGCTTTTGGCTTTTCTCAGAAAAGTGGTTCTGAAATAGTACACAGAAGGAAGTTTCTTTTCTACACAGAACACTTGCAGATTTTTGTGTTCTTTCTCTTTTCCCTAGTAAACAGGAAATAACAGGAAGAAGGATTCAGTTGAAGCAAAGAAGTTGTACCTTCTCACTTTTGAACAAATTCTAAGCATTCAAAGCCTCTGGATACTATATTAGAATCATCATCTTCCTAACTAAATGTACTTTCTTTTTCCTAGTTTTCAAACTTTTATCTCTAGCCATTGAGGGTATCTTTGAATTGCTTGCTTGAGCCAAGCTTCTCCAGAATTATGTATTACCAAAAGTTTGTCAATGTATTTCAGCCACCCTAGCATTTCTGAAAGATTCATTCAGGCCTTGCACTCAAATTTAGTATCTTGATATAGGTGAGAGGATCTACTTTTTTCTTATATAATTTTTGCCTTTTAGGACCTCAGAATGCATGAGGTTAAAAAAATAACCTGCTCCATCAAATGATGATAATATTGGACTATAACCTATAGAACAGGGGGGAAAAAATCTATGAGTTCCTGCTGATGTAAACAAGTAAGTAAAACATATTGACACAATGCATTGGAAAAGGTACAACATCATTTCTATACTATTTTTGCACAAAATGCACAACTTCAAAGAGGAACAGTCTATAAAAATACTTACCAGTACTCCCCAAAAATGTCAAAGTTATGAAAGACAAAGAAAGACTAAGGAATTGTCACAGATTGGAAAAGACCAAAGAGATGGGACAGTTAAAGGTAACATGGGATCCTGAATTGGATCTTGAAACAGAAAATGAACATCAGGGGAAACTAGGGAAATCTGAGAAAGGTCTGTATGGTATTGTACCAATGTTAATTGTCTGGTTTGGCTAATTTTACTGTGGTTGTTTAAAATATTAACATGGCAGAAAGCTGAATAAAAGGTACATGGGCACTTTCTGCATTATTCTGCAACTTTTCTTTAAGTCAAAAATTATTTCAGGAGGGAGGCTTCCAAGGTGGCTGACTAGGAACAGCTCCAGTCTGCAGTTCCCAATGAGATGAACGCAGAAGATGGGTGATTTCTGCATTTCCAACTGAGGTACCTGGTTCATCTCATTGGGATGTGTTGTACAGTGGGTGCAGGCCACAGAGGGCAAGCTGAAGCAGGGCAGTGCATCGCTTCAACCAGGAAGCACAAGGGGTCAGGGGATTTCCCTTTCCTAGCCAAGGGAAGCCGTGACAGCCTGTACCTGGAGGAATGGTACACTCCTCCCCAATTACTGTGCTTTTCCCTCAGTGTTCACAACAGGCAGACCAGGAAATTCCCTCCCATGCCTCGCTTGGTGGGTCCCAAGCCCACAGAGCCTTGCTCACTGCTAGCACAGCAGTCTGAGATTGACCTGTGATGCTGCAGCTTGGTGGAGGGAGGGGCGTCCACCATTGCTGAGGCTTGATTAGGTGGTTTTGTGTTCACAGTGTAAACAAAGAGGCCAGAAAGCTCAAACTGAGTGGAGCCTACCATAGCTCAGCAAGGCCTACTGCCTCTCCAGATTTCACCTCTGTGAGCAGGACATATCAGAACAAAAGGTAGCAGACAGCTTCAGCAGACCTAAACATCCCTGTCTGACAGCTCTGAAGATAGCAGTGGTTCTCCCAGCATGGTGTTCAAGCTCTAAGAACAGATAAACTGCCTCCTCAAGTGGGTCCCTGACCCCGTGTAGCCTGACTGGGAGACACCTCCCAGTAGAGGCCGACAGACACCTTATACAGGCAGGTGCCCCTCTGGGAGGAATCTTCCAGAGGAAGGATCAGGCAGCAATATTTGCTGTTCTGCAGCCTCCGCTGGTGATACCCAGGGAAACAGAGTGTGGAGTAGACCTCCAGCAAACTCCAACAGACCTGAAGCTGAAGGCCCTGACTGTTAAAGAAAAACTAACAAACAGAAAGGAATAGCATCACCATCAACAAAAAGCACATCCACACCAAAACCTCATCTGTAGGTTACCAACATCAAAGATCAAAGGTAGATAAAACCACAAAGATGGGGAGAAATCAGACCAGAAAAGCTGAAAATTCCAAAAACCAGAATGCCTCTCCTCCTCCAAAGGATCGCAGCTCCTCACCAGCAAAGGAACAAAACTGGATGGAGAATGAGTTTGATGAGTTGACAGAAGTAGGCTTCAGATGGTTGGTAATAACAAACTTCTCTGAGCTAAAAGAGCATGTTCTAACCCATTGCAAGGAAGCTGAAAACCTTGAAAAAATGTTAGACAAATGGCTAACTGGAATAAAGAGTGTAGAGAAGACCTTAAATAATGTGATGGAGCTGAAAACCACAGCATGAGAACTTCATGACACACGCACAAGCTTCAATAGCTGATTCGATCAAGTGGAAGAAAGGATATCAGTGACTGAAGATCAAATTAATGAAACATTGTAGATTCTGGATATTAGCCCTTTGTCAGATGAGTAGGTTGCGAAAATTTTCTCACATTTTATAGGTTGCCTGTTCACTCTGATGGTAGTTTCTTTTGCTGTGCAGAAGCTCTTTAGTTTAATTAGATCCCATTTGTCAATTTTGGCTTTTGTTGCCATTGCTTTTGGTGTTTTAGACATGAAGTCCTTGCCCATGCCTATGTCCTGAATGGTAATGCCTAGGTTTTCTTCTAGGGTTTTTATGGTTTTAGGTCTCATGTTTAAGTCTTTAATCCATCTTGAATTAATTTTTGTATAAGGTGTAAGGAAGGGATCCAGTTTCAGCTTTCTCCATATGGCTAGCCAGTTTTCCCAGCACCATTTATTAAATAGGGAATCCTTCCCCCATTGCTTGTTTTTCTCAGGTTTGTCAAAGATCAGATAGTTGTAGATATGCGGTGATATTTCTGAGGGCTCTGTTCTGTTCCATTCATCTATATCTCTGTTTTGGTACCATTACCATGCTGTTTTGGTTACTGTAGCCTTGTAGTAGTTTGAAGTCAGGTAGTGTGATGCCTCCAGCTTTGTTCTTTTGGCTTAGGATTGACTTGGTGATACGGGCTCTTTTTTGGTTCCATATGAACTTTAAAGTAGTTTTTTCCAATTCTGTGAAGAAAGTCATTGGTAGCTTGACGGGGAAGGCATTGAATCTGTAAAACAAACAACCCCATCAAAAAGTGGGCAAAAGACATGAACAGACACTTCTCAAAAGAAGACATTTATGCAGCCAAAAAACACATGAAAAAGTGTTCACCATCACTGGCCATCAGAGGAATGAAAATCAAAACCACAATGAGATACCATCTCACACCAATTAGAATGGCAATCATTAAAAAGTCAGGAAACAACAGGTGCTGGAGAGGATGTGGAGAAACAGGAACACTTTTACACTGTTGGTGGGACTGTAAACTAGTTCAACCATTTTGGAAGTCAGTGTGGCAATTCCTCAGGGATCTAGAACTAGAAATACCATTTGACGCAGCCATCACATTACTGGGTATATACCCAAAGGACTATAAATCATGCTGCTATAAAGACACATGCACATTTATGTTTATTGCGGCATTATTCACAATAGCAAAGACTTGGAACCAACCCAAATGTCCAACAATGATAGACTGGATTAAGAAAATGTGGCACATATACACCATGGAATACTATGCAGCCATAAAAAATGATGAGTTCATGTCCTTTGTAGGTACATGGATGAAATTGGAAATCATCATTCTCAGTAAACTATCGCAAGAACAAAAAACCAAACACCGCATATTCTCACTCATAGGTGTGAACTGAACAATGAGAACACATGGACACAGGAAGGGGAACATCACACTCTGGGGACTGTTGTGGGGTGGGGGGAGGGGGGAGGGATAGCATTGGGAGATATACCTAATGCTAGACGACGAGTTAGTGGGTGCAGCGCACCAGCATGGCACATGTATACATATGTAACTAACCTGCACATGGCACACATGTACCCTAAAACCTAAACTATAATAATAATAAATGAAAATAAAAAAAATTTATGAAACAAAGTGAGAAGACAAGATTAGAGAAAAAAAGTGAAAAGAAATGAACAAAGCCTCCAAGAAATATGGGACTATGTGAAAAGACCAAATCTATGTTTGGTTGGTGTTTCTGAAAGTGGTGGGGAGAATGGATCGAAGTTAGAGAACACTCTTCAAGATATTATCCAGGAGAACTTCCTCAACCTAGCAAGGCAGGCCAACATTCAAATTCAGGAAATACAGAGAACGCCACAAAGATACTCCTCGAGAAGAGCAACCCCAAGACACATAATCATCAGATTCACCAAGGTTGAAATGAAGGAAAAATGTTAAGGGCAGCCAGAGAGAAAAGTCGGGTTACCCACAAAGGGAAGCCCATCAGACTAACAGCAAATCTCTCCACAGAAACCCTACAAGCCAGAAGAGAGTGGGGGCCAATATTTAGCACTCTTAAACAAAAGAATTTTCAACCCAAAATCTCATATCCAGCCAAACTAAGCTTCATAAGTGAAGGAGAAATAAAATCCTTTACAAAAAAGCAAATGCTGAGAGATTTTGTCACCACTAGGCCTGCCTTAAAAGAGCTCCTGAAGGAAGCACTAAACATAGAAAGAAACAACCAGTACCAGCCACTGCAAAAGCATGACAAATTGTAAGGACCATCAACACTATGAAGAAATTGCATCAATTAATGGGCAAAATAACCAGCTAACATCATAATGACAGGATCAAATTCACACATAACAATATTAACCTTAAATGTAAATGGGCTAAATGCCCCAATTAAAAGACACAGACTGGCAAATTGGATAAAGAGTCAGGACCCACTGATGTGCTGTATTCCGGACACCCATCTCATGTGCAAAAACACACATAGGCTCAAAATAAAGGGATGGAGGAAGAACTACCAAGCAAATGGAAAACAAAAAAAGCAGGGGTTACAATCTAGTTTCTGATAAAACAGACATTAAACCAACAAAGATCAAAAGAGACAAAGACGGCCATTACATAATGGTAAAGGGATCAATTCAACAAGAAGAGCTAACTATCCTAAATATAAATGTACCCAATACAGGAACACCCAGATTCATAATGCAAGTCCTTACAGACCTACAAAGAGACTTAGACTCCCACACAATAATAATGGGAGACTTTAACACCCTATGGTCAATATTAGATCAACAAGACAGAAGTTTAACAAGGATATCCAGGACTTGAACTCAGCTCTGCACCAAGTGGACCTAATAGACATCTAAAGAAGTCTCCACCCCAAATCAACAGAATATACATTCTTCTCAGCACCACATGGCACTTATTCTAAGACTGACCACATAATTGGAAGTAAAACACTCCTCAGCAAATGCAAAAGAACAGAAATCACAACAAACTGTCTCTCAGATCACAGTGCAAATCAAATTAGAACTCAGGATTAAGAAACTCACTCAAAACTGCACAACTACATGGAAACTGAACAACCTGCTCCTGAATGACTATTTGGTAAATAATGAAGTGAAGGCAATTGAAACCAATGAGAACAAAGACACAATGTACCAGAATCTCTGGGACACAATTAAGGCAGTGTGTAGAGGGAAATTTAGAGCACTACATGCCCACAAGAGGAAGCAGGAAAGATCTAAAATCGATACCCTAACATCACAATTAAAAGAACTTGAGAAACAAGAGCAAACAAAATCAAAAGCTACAGAAGGCAAGAAATAACTAAGATCAGAGCAGACCTGAAGGAGATAGAGACACAGAAAACCCGTTGAAAAATCAATGAATCCAAGAGCTAGTTGTTTGAAAAGATCAACAAACTAGATAGACTGCTAGCAGGTGTAATAAAGAAGAAACAAGAGAAGAATCAAATAGATGCAATAAAAAATGATAAAGGTGATATTACCTCTGATCCCACAGAAATACAAACTACCATCAGAGAATACGATAAACACCTCTATGCAAATAAAATAGAAAATCTAGAAGAAGTGGAAAAATTCCTGGGCACATATACCCTCCCAAGACTAAACCAGGAAGAAGTTGAATCTCTGAATAGACCAATAACAGGCTCTGAAATTGAGGCAATAATTAATAGCCCAACAACCAAAGAAGTCCAGGAGCAGACGGATTCACAGCTGAATTCTACCAGAGGTACAAAGAGGAGCTGCTACCATTCCTTCTGAAACTATTCCAATTAATAGAAAAAGAGGTAACCTCCCTAACTTATTTTATGAAGCCAGGATCATCCTGATACCAAATCCTGGCAGAGACACAACAACAACAAAAAAGAGAATTTTAGGCCAATATCCCTGATGAACATTGATGTGAAAATCCTCAATTAAATACTGGCAAACTGAATCTAGCAGCACATCGAAAAGCTTACCACCATAATCAAGTCGGCTTCATCCCTGGGATGCAAGGCTGGTTCAACATACGCAAATCAATAAATGTAATCCATCACATAAACAGAGCCAATGACAAAAGCCACATGATTATCTCAATAGATGCAGAAAAGGCCTTCAACAAAATTCAACAGCCCTTCATGTTAAAAACTCTCAATAAACTAGGTATTGATGGAATGTATCTCAAAATAATAAGAGCTCTTTATGACAAACCCACAGCCAATATCATACTGAATGGGCAAACACTGGAAGCATTCCCTTTGAAAACTGGCACAAGACAAGGATGCCCTCTCTCACTACTCCTATTCAACATAATGTTGGAAGTTCTGGCCAGGGTAATCAGGCAAGAGAAAGAAATAAACGGTATTCAAATAGGAAAAGAGGAAGTAAAATTGTCTCTGTTTGCAGATGACATGATTATATATTTAGAAAACCCCATCATCTCAGCCCAAAATCTCCTTAAGCTGATAAGAAAATTCAGCAAAGTCTCAGGATACAAAATCAATGTATAAAAATCACAAGAATTCCTATATACCAATAACAGACAGAGAGCCAAATCATGAGTGAACTCCCATTCACAATTACTACAAAGAGAATAAAATACCTAGGAATCCAACTTATAAGGGATGTGAAGGACCTCTTCAAGGAGAACTGGAAACCACTGCTCAACAAAATAAAAGAGGACATGAACAAATGGAAGATCATTCCATGCTCATGGATAGGAAGAATCCATATCATGAAAATGACCATACTGCCCAAGGTAATTTATAGATTCAATGCCATCCCCATCAAGCTACCAATGACTTTCTTCATGGAATTGGAAAAAACTACTTTAAAGTTCATATGGAATCTTAAAAGAGCCCGCATTGCCAAGACAATCCTAAGCCAAAAGAACAAAGCTGGAAGCATCATGCTACCTGACTTCAAGCTATACTACAAGGCTACAGTAACCAAAACAGCATGGTACTTGTACCAAAACAGATATATAGGCCAATGCAACAGAACGGAGTCCCCAGAAATAATACCACACATCTACAATCATCTGATCTTTGACAAACCTGACAAAAACAAGCAATGGGGAAAGGATTCCCTGTTTAATAAATGGCACTGGGAAAACTGGCTAGCCATATGTAGAAAGCTGAAACTGGATCCCTTCCTTACACACTACACAAACAGTAACTCAAGATGGATTAAAGAGTTAAATGTAATACCTAAAACCATAAAAACCCTAGAAGAAAACCTAGGCAATACCATTCAGGACACAGGCATGGGCAAAGATTTCATGACTATAACACCAAAAGCAATGGCAACAAAAGCAAAATTGACAAATGGGATCTAATTAAACTAAAGAGCTTCTGCACAGCAAAACAAACTATCATCAGAGTGAACAAGCAACCTACAGAATGGGAGAAAAATTTTGCAATCTACCCATCTGACAAAGGGCTAATATCCAGAATCTACAAAGAACTTAAACAAATTTACAAGAAAAAAAATGAACAACCCCATCAAAAAGTGGGCAAAGGGTATGAACAGACACTTCTCAAAAGAAGACATTTACGCCACCAACAGACATATGAAAAAATGCTCATCATCACTGGTCATCAGAGAAATGCAGATCAAAACCACAATCAGATACCATCTCACACCGGTTAGAATGGCGATCATTAAAAAGTCAGGAAACAACAGATGCTGGAGAAGATGTGGAGAAATAGGAACACTTTTACACTGTTGGTGGGAGTGTAAATTAGTTCAACCATTGTGAAAGATAGTGTGGTGATTCCTCAAGGATCTAGAACTAGAAATACCACAAGACCCAGCGATCCCATTACTGGGTATATACCCAAAGTATTATAAATCATGTTACTATAGAGACACATGCACACATATGTTCACTGCAGCACTATTCACAGTAGCAAAGACTTGGCACCAATGCAAATGTCCATCAATGATAGACTGGATTAAGAAAATGTGGCACATATACACCATGGAATTCTATGCAGCCATAAAAAGGAGGAGTTCATGTCCTTTGCAGGGACATGGATGAAGCTGGAAACCATCATTCTCAGCAAACTATCACAAGGACAGAAAACCAAACACCACATCTTCTCACTTATAAGTGGGAGTTGAACAATGAGAACACATGGACGCAGGGCAGGGAGCGTCACACACAGGGGCCTGTTGTGGGGTGGGGGCCTGGGGGAGGGATAGCATTAGGAAAAATACCTAATGTAAATGACGAGTTGACGGGTACAGCAAACCAACACGGCACATCTATACCTATGTAACAAACCTGCACGTTGTGCACAGGTACCCTAGAACTTAAAGTATAATTAAAAAAAATTTTCAAAATAAAAAGTTAAACATAAAAAAATCTGTTCCAATAATACACAAGTATACTGTGGCTTGGGTCCTCCTTACAAACATCTTACCCTTTAAATAAATACTGGGCCAGATTGTGACAGAGCAGATTTGCTACACAGAGGCCTTTTTCTTGGAGGCCCCGAAGTCTCTCCCACTATGTACTGTGTATCCCTCAGGATCAGCAATAGAAGAATAAAAGTTGGAAAAATTTTTTTATGCTTCATGAATGGCTTACAGCACCTCAAATACCTCATGGAATAATTTTTATTTGCTCTAGTTGGAGACAACAAATAATTAGAGACAACAAAAGATGGTTTTAGACATAACTGTGGACTAGAGGGAGGTTTCTATGACACATGCAGACTTCTCTTTCTGGTTCCTTATGCCTTGAGCATCTCTCCTTTACTCTTCCCTCTGTCCATGTTCTGCCTTTAATTAACAACACTCTCAAGACTCTATTCTCTGAAGTGAAATTAAAGCCAGCAGTCGTCAGAAAATTCCATTGAACATGTGCACATGTGTGCATGCATGTGTGCATCTGTGTGTATGTGTGTCTCTCTGTGTGTGTGTAGTTTAGGAAGTTCTCATGGCACCAATCACCTAACTTCTATCTGTCCATTCACAGGAGAGCATGGCTGGACCTCAGCACAACTGCAATTAGGTGTTTGTACCTGCTGCTGTAGTCTCCCTTTCTGTCCCTTTTCTCCTTATATGACATCTCCCCATCTGCCTTTCCATTTTACATGACTAGCTCACCCTCTGCTACAGCAGAAGGAGATCCAATAACATTAATTATACTGACAGAGTGTCTGTCGCATTAATATAATCATCCTTTCCATTCATGGACAGCATGAACAATTTAAGCGCTCAGGAAATTGTACATCCTGCCAAAATACTAAGTCTTGCACTGACCTCAGTGAGCAAGAAATGCTCCTGGCCACACAATAATTTGGGGATGGGGATAAGTATTTTGAATCCATAGCCTTGAAACAAGATCTTTGAATTTGGAAGTTAACGAGTTAATTACTTTGAAAGTAATGAAAGTTAATGAAGTCTCCTTCCAAAGCTTGGTCCTAACTTGAACCTCTCACAGACATAGAGGAGTGTGGAAGACAATTTGGTCTGCCTCTGTGAACTGTTCAATTCAGATGTAGAAACATCCAAAGAAAGCTGTTTTGATGCTAATTGGTACTGCTTCTAGCCTTGCTCTGCTATCCTTGTTTCCAGAGACAGCAAATGTGGAAACAGCATCAGAAGATGTCCTTACGTCGTTGATTAATAAAAGAATGTTTGAGGTGAAAGGAAGATGGATATGTACATATTGATTTTTTAATAGTTCAGTTTTTAGTGTAGGCTTCTGACCTCCCTACATTTCTTCCTTATCCCACCATTGCTACAATACTGTAACTAATCTATAGCCCTTATTCAAATTTCACCAGTTTTTTCTGCTTATGTCCTTTTTTTGCTCCAGGATCCCACAATGAATGTAGTTATCATGTCTCCTTGGATCTCTTCTGATCTCCATATCCTTTGGGTTCTTTCTTTACCCCACTAAGATGGTATTTTCACTGTAGATTAAGCTGAGTTTCATTAATTGTCTTAGCCTGGCTGGGGTCAGTAGGGTCTCTTTAAAGAAGCTGCCGTTCTGCAGGTAAACATGGGTCTGAAGTGCAGAACTGCTTTGTTTCTCACACATATCCACCTAGTTTGCCTAATAGGAAACTGGCTCATATATCAAGGAAGTACTGGGGCATCAAACTACAAGCACACAGATACTTTTTAAGTCTCATGCATTCTATTTAAAATTTTTAGATATTTTATATTTTACTCAATAAATTATACATACTTATTTTAATTCAAAAAAATATTTTCCCAAATACTCTAAACAAAGTTGACATACCAGAAAGATGCACTATATTTAGTACATGGCTTGAAGTACTCATTGGCATGCTTCTGCATACTTCAGTTTGAGAAACTCTAACAGTGTTATTTTACTGTTTCAAATGTATGATACTGGATTACACAAGCCATTGTGACAAACTGCTGGTGTCCGGACATTACTTATAACACTGTTCCTATGAGTAAATGCTTTCCAAGTTACACACAACTGGCTCACAAATAAACTTTTGGCCCACAATCCATTTATATGTTGGGGACTGTTTGTACTAATATAAGATCCTTGCCACAGGATTTTTAAAAGTCATTGCAACAAATAATTCTTTTAATTTCTAAGAAAACCCACCACTTCTGCAAGTTGTATGTTGTTTTTATCTCTAGATATTGAATTGCCTTAAAGCAAAACTTCCCAGTATGGATATCTAGTTGGGAAAATAGTCTGACAACAACAAAGAGAAGATAAATGAGAAAGCAAGATTGAACATAACTCATTTACAAGAAAAGGCCTTTGATTCTGTACTTTGTCCTTCAGCTTCAGAATTCAATTTTCCTACTCAATTTTCTGCTGTTCAAATGCTGCAGTCGTTTTGTTGCTTGGATATAAACGGTGGACTCCAGCTCTGAAAGAAACAAAGTTGGTGAAAAATTCACAGGAAGCCAACTCCTTCTTTCAGTTCTTTGTCAAAGCCCTTTGTATTTTCAAAGTGATCAAAGGCACTTACAGGTGAAAAGCCGAGAGTTGTCAGTGGTGCTAGGGAGGGCGTGCTGTGGAAATGCTATCCTTTTAGGAATACAGTTTTTTCTGAAGGAGGAAGAGTGAGGGAATTGTATAAATAATCCTAGAGGCCATTGGAGTACAATTTTAACTTGTCAGCCCTATTTAAATTTGGGTCACTCTTGTTACTGGTTCTGGTTATAAAAAACCTCCCTCAGGGGGTAAGAATCCTTTCCTCTCCTCACAAGATCTTTCCTATTTCTCCTGCCTCCCCTTGTTCAGGCATCGTGCTTGGAGGAGAGCAACATCATTTATGTAGCAGCCCATTTCAAGCTTCTTTTAGATGGAGATAATTACAGATGGAAAATGTGCCACAGAAAGAGACCACCTGTGGTCAGTGCCTTACAAATGGAAATGTAAACGGTGACTTGTATGGATCACAATGCTCTGCAAAGCTTACTTCCTAAGTAATTTTAAATTCTTTTAAGATGGAACATCTCTCTCTCTTCAATTATGATTTGGGATAATCGAATATTATAAGGGAGCCTTGGGACATAGCATATTTAAAGAGACTCGCCTGTGTGCACAACTCATGCTGAAATAGAAGTAGATTAAACTCCATGCCACTTATATAAAATCTCTAACCTGTGAGAGTTTATTATTTATAGTAGTGGGTCTGCAAACTACAGCCCTCAAGCTAAATCTGACTCATCACCTGTTTCTTTGTTGTTGTTTTTTTCAGCTTACTGGTTAAGAATGGTTTTTATACTTTTACGTGGTTGGAAAAAAACAAAAGAAGATAATGTTTTGTGACACATGAAAAGTATTTGAAATTCAAATTTCAGTGTACAGGAATATAGCTTTGTTGGAACATGGCAATGCCCACTCATTCATGTGTTGCTTATGGCTGGTTTTATCCTACAACTGCAGACTTCAGTAGTTGCAAGGGAGACTGTATATGGTCTTCAAAGCTTAACATATTTACTATCCGGATCTTTCTGAAAAAAACTTGCCAATCCCTGTTTCATGTTCACTGAGAATTCACTTTTTCTAGTGATGTGCTGCAACGAGGTAGGGCATTCTTGGGGCAGGAGACAAATGTTACAAAGGAGTGGGGGAAATAATCCCAGAGAAGCATGAGGGCATCGGAAGGCACACCTGCCAGCATCACAGGTTGTCTCAGCTAGGGCTGTGATTTGGTTTTCTCTGAAGAACTTCATGCCTACAGCCTATATTTTTAATAGAGGGAACTAGGACACAGCGAAAGTTGGACAAATGAGGACACAGAAAAAGAGGACAGAATAGTGGCAGCTGTAACACAGACATACATTATTTTCTGTCTCTGACTCCAGTTCTCTCCCTCACTATCTTTAGTGGTCGCACTTGAGATACGAAGAGGCGGGGGAAAAAGAGGGTGGAAAGTAGGAGGGAGACGGAGGTCAGGATGGAAAGGTGGAAAGTAGGAGGAGGAGAGAGAGAATTGTAGAAAGAAAACTCAGTGTTAGAGTAACAGAGTAGAAAACAAAGCAGAAATCAAAGTGGGGAAGGTAGAGAAAAAGAGATTATGGAGTAGTGAAGAGGGCCTTCCAACTATCTATTCCTACCACAAGTTAAGCTTTCTAAAAGGAGGCCATAGAGGCTTTGTGAATTAATTGATTGACTGATGATTGATTGAAATGAAGATCAAGACACAAAAGACAGAGGATATAGAAAGGTGATAGAAGAGAGATGTGACATGAAAAATTAATTTAAAAAACTATAACGTGTTCAAAACCAGCTTTTGAATTCTTTGCAATTGCACTTTTAATTCGAATAAAAGCTTATACATGGGCCTAATATGTAGACAACATAGTTAGATAAGTTCTGGCCTGACCTCCAGCCATGCACCACCTCTCTCCCTCTACCAGGGGTTTCCACAGAGTACAGTGCAAGGACCCCCTACCCTACTTTGAAATAATAATCATCACTTCCTCACCTGGGGTTGGGGGGTCATTCTGATTTTACAGGAGGGAGTCGTTCTGAATCTAGTTACCTGAAAGAGAGAGGACGCAAACCTGTATTTGCAGTCTCTGTCCATATTGAACTTGTATAACAGTCATAAAATCGTTTACAGTTTGGTAATAACACAGATGAATTTGAAGCTCACACATTTTTAAGCTATATTGTAATTCTCACATGGAACCCGAAAACACTAAGTAAAGGGTTAAAGCATGACGCATATGAAACCGTCATAGGTGTTTTTCATGTGACGTGGGGCAATTTTTTAGGGCATCAGATATCTAGAAGAGAAGTAACATTAATTCTGAATTTTAAAACAACATTAGCAGCACGAGAACTACGTGAATAGGATTCCTTATAGCCTTAATCCATTACAAATTTGGATTTATAAAGGTGTTTGCCATAATATTCCTTTTTTTCTTTCTTTTCTTTTTCCTTTTTTTTTTTTTCCCCAGTGGCGCGATCTCAGCTCACTGCAACCTCCGCCTCCCGGGTTCACGCCATTCTCCTGCCTCAGCGTCTCGAGTAGCTGGGACTACAGGCGCACGCCGCCTCACCCGGCTAATTTTTCTTTGTATTTTAGCAGAGACAGGGTTTCACCTTGTTGCCCAGGCTGGTTGCGAACTCCTGAGCTCAGGCAATCCGCCCGTCTCGGCCTCCCAAAATGCTGGGATTACAGGCGTGAGCCACCGCGCCCGGCCAACATTTGTTTTTCTTTGAAGAATTTTCCATCCTTGTCCACTCTGGCACACAGGTCAACTTGTTAGAAGACCAAGAGACATGGGGTTTTTTACACCCACTTTTGCCACTGTGTGGTTTGGTTCAGACCACACAAACCAAGCACATTAGAAAACACAAATGTGCCAAGTGTGCCTGCCTCCCTCTCCATCACATTTGCAGCCCCCCTTTCCTATTTGAGCATGGAATGCCATAACCTTACGACACATCAGGACTACTTAAAAGGGCACCTAAATGTTCTAATGAAAATAAATTTGAATGTCACTCATTATTTTGCATTGAGAAATGTACTAGAAATATTTGTGGTCAAAGAGGAAGTTCTACTACCCTGAAATGTTGCCTTGGAGATGCACAGTTAGGAACAGGTAAATGAAAGATTTTCCCTCTAGTTTCATCTCTTCTCTGTGGCTAAAGGAAGTGTTATATAGAAATATCATCATCAGCTCTATCCCAAAATCAACAGAAAAAATGTTAAGGACTGGACACAGTGGCTCATGCCTATAATTCCAACACTTTGGGAGGCTTAGCAGGAGGATTGTTTGAGCCCAGGAGTTCAAGACCAACCTTGGCAACATAACAAGACCCCATCTCTACCAAAAAAAAAATAAAAATAAAAAAATTAGCAGGCATGGTGGTGCAAGCTTGTAGTCCCAGCTACTTGGGAGGCTGGGGCAGGAGGATCTCTTGAGCCCAGGAGTTCAAGGCTGCAGTGATCTGTGATTGTGCCACTGCATGGCAGCCTGGATGAAAAAGTGAGACCCTTATCTCTAAAAATAATAATGATAATAAAGTTAAGCACAAATTACAAATTGTCTTCTATTTACATAAAGAAGACTTCTTTGTGGATCCTACTACTGCAAATATGAGTTATTCTAAAGCAAACCATACCCCTTCTGGGTAGGCAGGTTATCTTGGAAATCAACAGATGTCAGGTTAAAATAGAGAATCATAGCCTCACATTGAAACCTTCATGATAGGATTAGTCAGTTCCCTTATAAGAAGAGACACAAGAGAGCTTGCTTTTTCTGTCTCCGCTCTCCTTTATGTAAGTATACAAAGAGAAGACAGCCATCTGTAAATCAGGAGGAAGGCCCTCACCAGACACTGGATCTGCTGGATTCTTGATCTTGGACTTCCCAGACTCTGGAAGTGTGAGAGTAAATGTTTATTGTTTAAGCTGCCCATTATATGATAATTTGTTACCACTGCCTGAACTAAGACAACCATCTTAACCATTTTTAAGTATACAAGTCAGTAGCATTTAAGTACATTCACGTTGCTATGCGACTATCACAGCCATCCATCGCCAAAAGTCTTTTCAACTTGTAAAACTGAAATTCTGCACCCATTACACAATAATTCCCCATCCTCTCCTCCCTCATTCCTCAGGAACCCCCATTCTGACTTCTGTTTCTATGAATTTGATTACCCCACATACTTCATATAAGTGGAATCATACAGTATTTGTCTTTTTGTGACTTTATTTCCCTTAGCATAATGTCCTCAAGGTTCACCTATGTTGTAGCATCCATCGGAGTTTACTTCCTTCTCAAAGCTGAATAATATTCCATTGTATGTATACAGCACATATTATGTATCTATTCATCCATCAATTGATGCTTAGGTTGTCTCCAGCTTTTGGCTATGGTGAATAATTCTGCTATGAAAAGATATTTATAAATGTATAAATACCTTTTTGAGATGTGGGATATTTTTATCACTACTGGGCCCCAATTTCTTATTTATTTGCAAGATGAAAATATGAATTATTTCAAGTTTCTATCAGTTCTCACATTCTGTGGTCTTTTGACCTTAGATTTTGACATTAAACATGACTGTCACACACCTAAATGAGGACATATAGATACTTGGCAGTCCCTACTGAAAAACCTGATCTTTGGAGAGCTTGTGAAGTTGGTCAAGTTTGACTTGATAATCTCTCAACTGTCCTTATGTCAGTACTTTCCCACCAAGCACCTGCCCATGAACATTCTTATAGGTTCCTGGCTGCCTAAAACTTCCTGAGGTACTTTGACAGGATTTGCCTTTCCAGAGCCATACCCATGCCCACAAATATTTTTCATGTTTCTATCAATTGATAGAAATAATTAGCTACTGCCGCATAACAAACTATTCTAAAACCTAGTGGCTTATATTTTAAGACTTAAAATAATAATCAATTATTACTTCTCATGGGCCGTGGGTGGGCTGGGCAAAATTATTGAACTAGAATGATATAAGCTGATCTCAACCAGGCTCACTCATAATTCTGTAGCCAACTAGCTAATCAGCTAGGGTTGGCTGGTCTAGACTACCCTGAGCTGTTTTCATAGGTGTGGCAGGGTTTCACAAGAGCAGAAACAAAGCCTCTTAAGGCGTAAACTTGGAGCTGGCATGCTGTCATTTCTGTCACATTATTAGCAAGTAACAAGGCCAGGCTCCATCTCTTAATGAGAGACACTTTCAAAGTTACACTGCAAATACATGATCACAGAGAAGAATAGAAGAATTGGGTCATTTTTGCAACAAATATACTATTAAAACTTCATGTGTCCTCCAGTCTACTCTCAGGAAATAGCTAAGTGACAGCTCGTACTATCACACTAATCAAGACCATGAATTCCTCAAGAATTAGGATAAGTCTTTTATCTTGGTAATCTTGGTTATATAGTATAAGAGTTAAGGCAAGCCCTGAAGAAATATTTGTTGAAATGACATGAAATCCATTTACAAAGGCATTTTAATAGTTACCACAGAAAGTGTTTTTCTGACCCTTTCTTCTCTAAAAGTTAAGTAGGCAATTTAAGGATGTGCTTTATAGAACGCTATTGTGTTGATTTGGACTGTTACACATCATTGAAAGAACTAAGTCTGTGATTGTACTATACGCATATTTTTAAAAATCTTATTTAGCTTGTAACTCTTTTATACCGTGCAGAGGACTCAATATTTCTTCACTAATGAGCACCAGACTGCTGTCAGTTAATAGCTGGACAAAAGCAGCTAAACTAACATGACTAGGGAATTCTCAAAGCGAAGAGGTGGAACTACTCTAAATTAACATATCATGTGGCTTTAGGTTTCTTTGGTTTCAGCCCAAAACTGGTTTTTCTTTCCTCCCTGCCCTGAATATTTTTAGAATATTTTACTCAGTGATGAAATATCTGTTGCAGTTTACTCAACATGCATCTTTTCTCCTCTTACGATAGAGCCACCTTTAAAATCTTATCCACCACTTGGCCCTTACTGCCAATGATTGGATTAATTAGGGCTTGCTATTTTGATTAAAAAAACAAAACATCTAACAATGTGTCTTGTCTTTAACACACCAGAAATTATTCTTAAGGTCAGGTAAAACATTGAACTATTTGGAACAATTTAGTAATTCTTGGGTGATTACAGACAAAATTACTGTAAAAAACAAATAATTTAGGCAGACCATTTCCCATTAATTTTGCAAAAAGCACTTCTCTAGGTAACAATGAAGACACTGGAACAAATAGGATGTTAAAACATTTGGCCAATATATTTTTCAATGGTGTGGTTTTGGGCATGGTCAAAACTAACTGCTGAGACTAGTATTATGTCTCTTCTGTATCCTCTGGAAAAGAGGATAGTAATAGAACTTATCTCAAAGAATATTTGTGAGGGTTAAATTATCTAATTCAAGTAAAATATTAAGTAAGTATAATGCCTGGCACATAGTAACTAATCATCACTATCAGCTGGAGTTCCGTTAATTTGCTTCACTGATTAATAATTGCTCTTACACAAAATCAATGCTTGATTCTTATTCTGAACAAATGATGACTTTATTGCATTCCAGCTGAGCATAGAGCATGGTACTATTATTAACAATAGTAATAATTATAATATCAATAATGGTATTGTGAAAAATAAAAGATCAATTTATCCAAAGTTTCTTTTTAGAAGGAACTTACCTTCTAAACAGGGATATGAAATATTACTACACCATGACCCCCCAAAAGTGAATATTTAATACCGATGAAAATTAATTATAAGTAAATATCAATATCCAAATAATGTTGATGATTCCCAAGGAGATCTAAAATTGATTGTTTACATGAAAAAAAAAGTTAAATATCTATGTCACAGTGCACACAAATAAATGCCAGATGGAAAAACAAATCTCTATGACCTTGGGTAGAAAAAATATCTTATTAAGAAACAAAAAGTGCAGGCCAAGCAGGAAAAGACTAATATATTGAATTCTTTTAAATTCAAGAACTAAAAAGAACATTTTGTGTGAAACAAACGGTGCCATAAATAAATTTTAAAAACAAATAATTGGCACAGAAAAGATAATTGTAACATAAATAACTGTCCAATAATTAGTATTCAAATATATATAAATAAATCTGCAAATGAATAAAAGAAAGTCAAACAACCTAATAGGAAACTATTGAAGAATATGAATATACAATTTACAAAACCAGAAAACTGAATAGCCACTAAACATCAGAAAAAAAATGCTCTACTTCCCTGGTACAAATTAAAACAATGGCAACCTGTAACACATCATCAGGGTAGCAAAAAATATTTAAGTCTGACAAAATCAACAGTTGACAAGGAATTGAGAAAATGGGATTGCTCAGGCATTGCTAAAGGGAATAAAAATTGGCATCACCTTGAGAGTACTTTGCCATATCTAGAGATTTCTATAGCCTATCTATACCACTACCTACTATACACCCTAGAGAAAATCTCCCACATGTATAATAAGATATAATACACATAATGAGACAGGTATAGGAATATTTATAGAAGCATTGTTTATAAAAGCAAAAAAACTCATATTAATTATACTAGAGTCATATAATGAAATATTACATAACATTTAAAATTAAGAACTATAACTGCATGTTTATGTATTGTTTATAAGTTACACAGCCTGAATGAGCTGCTATAACAAAATACCTTAGACTGGGTAACTTATAAACAATAGAAATTTATTATATACAGTTGAGGAGGCAAAAGGTCTAATTTTCACATGTCAGTAAATTCAGTGTCTAGTGGAGGATTGCTCTTTGTTTCAAACATTGCTCCTTCCCGCTGCATCATCATGTGGAGGAAGGAAAAAACAAAACCCCTCAAGCCTGTTTCATAATGGTTCTAATCTCACACATGAGGGCAGTACCTTCATGACCTAATGGTGTCTTAAAGGCCCCACCTTTTAATACTATCACATTGGAGATTAGGTCCCATCATACGAATTTTAGGGGAGCACCAACATTAAGACCATAGCATGTGTTGTATAGATCAACCTTGAAAAAATAATTCTAAATGAAAACAAATTACAAAATACTACATATAATATGACATTCACATAAAATTTAAAAACATACAGCTATATTATATAAATGAACTGTGAATGCCTGCCAACTTCAGGCAAGTGGCTATATCTGGAAAAGAAGAAAGAGGAGGAAATCTGTGAGGAATTAAAAAAAAAAACTTTAGTTTCTATAACATTTTATTTTTTTAATAAAAACCCTTAAGTAAATACAGTATGGGAGATATTAATATTTTATATAATCTGTTTTGGATATATACACATTAAAAATAATATTTGGGAGGAGCATTTTTGGCTTTTTTGAAATATTTCATAATAAAAGGAAAGGTAAACCTTACCAATCCTTTAGGAATACTCATAAAGCCATTAATAAGCCAAAGCCCATTATGATAACATCGCACCTCTAGAGCTGTCATTCATTGGATGATTTTGATCTTACAGAAGACAACCAAGACCAAGAAGCATCTAAGTTGTCAAACCAAGCTCCAAAACTATGTGTCCAAACTCTTAATTGTTATTCTTAACAGAGATTCTCAGTTCCTTATATAAAGCTACTAAATCTTACTTTATAAGCTTGGTTAAAAGTTGTAAAAAGCAAAATATTACTAGAAAGAAATGGAGAAGAAATAAAAATATATTAAAGGGACATGAAATTATTAAAAGTTAAATGGTGGCTATTAAATATACATATATATCTGTATATATGTATACAAATGTAAATCCATAAAGCCAATAGTAGTGTGCAAAATGACACAAGAATATATGCTGGTAATGATATCAAATAATTGATAATATTTGTCATCATGCTCTGTGTACTCTAAAAATAGAGGGACATCTGCAATACATTTTAGAAAAATGCCCATCAAAAATGTTAACATTTTTTGTTTTATGGGCTTCATTTCTATTGTGTACATGGTAATAAAACATTTAACCCAAAAGTGTGACTCTAATGATGGCAATTTCAAACACAGTATAAGGTTGTCAGCTTTTTGGAGTTGTGGGACATATATTTCATCTAGATGGAGTTTGCTTCTTTTACACGTACAGCTTCCCTCAAAGTGTAACTGCAAGTAGACTATCTAAAGGACAGTGGAGGAGGATTGCTCTCAGAGAACAAAAAATAATTGTAAAATTCTTTATGTACAGAAAGCATTTGTCAGCATTTTAACCCCTGAATGTCATACAATATATCTATGAATCTCAACAACAAAGATTAAACATAAATGCCATTAATATCAATTTTATAAATTTATTTTTTACCTCAAATTCTAGTACTTAGTTTAACTGAAGTTATATATAATACACAGAGAAAATATTTTAATAAAGGAAAATGGATCCACAGATGATAATTTGCAAGAGATGGAAAGGAGATTATGATGATAACTTTGGTAGTGTTATAAATTATTTTTTTAAGTTAATAGGAGAAAGGCTTGCCCTCTAATCCTCATGGTTAAGAGTTTGAAGAAAGCTGTACCTCTATCAGATAATGTAAAATCTAATGAAAGATTCTAGGAAACCAATGGACTATTTTATTGATATGAAATCTCAATCTAAAACTTTTAAAAGTTTCTTCATTTTCTTTACTATAACACTCCATCGTTTGGCTGTATAATCTTCAATAATATTTGACTAATATTTCATAAATTTTAAAAAATGTATTTTATAGTCCTTCAGAATTAAATGCGTAATCAACCAGTTTGCTTGCAACATGCATCTAAACCAGAATGAAGAGCCACATTCTTTGGTCTATTTCATGTTCTCTCTATCTTGATCTTAATTGCATTATTGCTAATATTAGTATATTAATTTTTTCATCTTACATTATTTATTTTAAGTGGTGCAGGAATGTGTAATAAAACACTCAAATGTATCTGCAAACAAGTTCCATTTTTATATAATGATGGTTGCTTGATGGAGGCTGAAAAAGTTGACTAGTAGGCAGAGAGGGATGACAGTGCTTGATATTCACTTGCTGGATGAAAGTCTAAAAGAAATAAGAAAAGTGAATTAAAGGTAGCAGAGTAAAAGTTGAGGTCCCATAATACACATAGATGAGATGGGTTCTAGAAATAGCCTGCCTGTATATTTTGATTAAAGAGTAAGATTTAAATATCCTGGCTGTTGAGAGAAGAAAAACTAAACACACACACACACACCAGTTGTTGAAAGGTGTGGAAATCTCTGCTTTAGAATTTGATATCAGTTCTGAGAGAGTGGCATCTCTTATATAATACTAGTAAGCTATACCACATAGTTTGATTCTGAACTTGGCATAGATATATGACATGGGAATAAATGTACACCTGTAAACCAGCTCATTTGATGAGGTCAAAATGAAGCCTTCTGACTAAAACTACCAGCTTTTGACCAAAGGTAAGTTGTCCTTTCCCACTAGCTTTTTATCCAGTGCTACCACCTTATTTTGATTCCTCAGTCTGGTGGACTGTGGACATTAGTAAAATACTGTCATCAAGCAGAAATCAATGAACCCCACTTCAAGCAGTTGGACGTGAAGAATGTCTTCAGGGAGAACTACAAACCACTTCTCAAAGAAATAAGAGAGGACACAAACAAATGGAAAAAACATTCCATGCTCATAGATAGGAGCAATCATATGAAAATGGCCATACTTCCCAAAGTAATTTATAGATTCAATGCTATTCCCAGAAAGCTACCACTGATTTTCTTCACAGAACTGAAGAAAACTACTTAAAATTTCATATGGAACCAAAAAAGAGCCCACATTGCCAAGACAATCTTAAGCAAAAAGTACAAAGCTGGAGGTGTCACACTACCTGACTTCAAACTATAGTACAAGGCTACAGTAACCAAAACAGCATAGTACTGGTACCAAAACAGATACATAGACCAATGGAACAGAACAGAGGCCTCAGAAATAATGCCAAACATCTACAACCATCTTATCTTTGACAAACCTGACAAAAACAAGCAACGGGGAAAGAATTACCTATTTAATAAATGGTGCTGGGAAAACTGGCCAGAAATATGCAGAAAACTGAAACTGGACCCCTTCCTTACACCTTACACAAAAATTAACTCAAGATGGATTAAAGACTTAAACATAAAACTGTAAAAACCCTAAAAGAAAACCTAGGCAATACCATTCAAGACATAGGCATGGGCAAAGACTTCATGTCTAAAGCACCAAAAGCAATGGCAACAAAAGCCAAAATTGACAAATGGGATCTAATTAAACTAAAGAACTCCTGCTCATGAAAAGAAACTATCATCAGAGTGAACAGGCAACCTACAGAATGGGAGAAAATTTTTGCAATCTATCCATCTAAGGTTCAGAGTATACAAAGAACTTAAACAAATTTATGAGAAAAACACAGCCCCATCAAAAAGTGGGCAAAGGATATGAACAGACATTTCTCAAAAGAAGACATTTATGGGGTCAACAAACATGAAAAAAGCTCATCATCACTGGTCATTAGACAAATGCAAATCAAAACCACAATGAGATACCATCTCACGCCAGTTAGAGTAGCAATCATTAAAAAGTCTGGAAACAACAGATGTGGCAAGGATGTGGAGAAATGGGAATGCTTTTACACTGTTGGTGGGAGTGTAAATTAGTTCAACCATTGTGGAAGACAGTGTAGCATTTTCTCAAGGCTCTAGAACCAGAAATACCAATTGACCCAGCAATCCCATTACTGGGTATATACCCAAAGGATTATAAATCATTCTTCTATAAAGGCACATGCATACGTATGTTTATTGCAGCACTATTCACAACAGCAAAGACTTGCAACCAACCCAAATGCCCCTCAATGATAAACTGGATAAAGAAAATGTGACACATATACACCATAGAATACTATGCAGCCATAAAAAAGGATGAGTTCATGTCCTTTGCTGGGACATGGATTAAGCTGGAAACCATCATTCTCAGCAAACTGACACAGGAACAGAAAACCAAACACTGCATGTTCTCATTCATAAGTGGGAGTTGAATAATGAGAACACATGGACACAAGGAAGGGAACATCACACACCAGGGCCTGTCAGGGGGTTGGGGATAATGGGAAGGAGAGCATTAGGACAAATACCTAATTCCATGAGGGGCTTAAAACCTAGATGACGGGTTGATGGGTGTAGCAAACCACCATGGCACACTGTACACCTATGTAACAAACCTGCACATTCTGCCATGTATCCCAGAACTTAAAGTATAATAATAAAAAAAAAAATCTGAATAAAAGGATAAAAAAATGGTATTCTTAGTTACCAGATCGCAGGCATAGTAAAAGGCATGAGCCATCAGTGCAGTAAAAAGGAGACAAATAATAATCAAATAAGCTGGCTGATACTGACTCCACAGGTGAGGTCACAACAGGCATTTGGCACTAAAAAGAAATGAAGGAATAGAAATAGTGGGCAGATCTTAATATACTCTGCTAGAATGCTTTTGTAGCTACACCTATCAGTTACAGTTTTCATAAATCCTTCTGCTTCCATTTTGGCAACTGTTCAAACATTACTATACCACCTTATCTGTTCCTCTTATACAATTGTCCCTGCAACAGAATAATCACATTCAGGACCTCATTAGCATCCCAGGAGCCAGAGCAACTAGTAGAAGAACTCTTGCATCCAAGTCTGTCTTGCTATAGTCTTTATTTTACAGTAATGTCCAAACAGTTGTCAATACCTGCTATGTGGTTTACAAAGGTCAGGCATGGATGTGCCTCTTATAGATCTATCTCTAGGCTATTGCATCTGTTCCCTTGGGTCATATGATTCCTCCTTATATGTCTGAGAGACAGGCTTTTCCTGTCTCATGGCCATAATCTCACATATATCATTTGGATAGAGCTCCTTGATAACAGGGACTATTTTTTTTATTTTGATGACAAACACCCAAGTGCTCAGGATATAGTGTTATGTGCCAGATATGTGTTTCTGAACTGATTGAATGTAATTTCCTTCACTTACTTTAAATATTTATAAATCAGTGTTCAGTAGCTTTGTTTTCCAACCAGCTCCATTGACAGCCTTCATACTGAAATGATTAGCTATTGCTTTGGGTGTTGAATAGAAAGAACACAACTTCTAGACCATGATTATTCATTCAAGAGGGCTTATATTAGATACAGAATTAGTGTCATGATTGATTCAGCCTTCACGTCATAAAAAAATGTCTCAGACCACATATGGATAATTCAGAATGCAGCAGGAATTCTAGAGCTGCTGAGAACCTTGGTCATGGCTTTTAGCAGAACAGAACACAAGAAGTACCTGATCTCTTGCTGGATGCTGTAAGGGTAAATGGATCTGGGAGAGTGCCACATCACATCCCTTGAGATGTTAAGATGCTTACACTCAAGGGATAAGCTAGACATTCAAATATATCTGAAGTTTGAGTAAGATTTTGAACTCCCCAAAAGCTTGACAGTTGACTGATCTATGTTCTGTAATATGAGGGGTTTTCAAAGAGTTCATGAAAAAAATGAAATTAAAAGATAAAAAGTAAAAGATATAAATTTTATTTCTCAACATAAGCTCCGCAAATTTCAAGGCACTTTAGTAAGAAGTGATACCAGCCATTTGGTCCATCACTAAAGCATTGAGGATCCTAGGAATTTACTCATATCAATGCAGTCTTTTGTACATTATTAACTGAAGAAAAGTGAATGTCCTTTATAGATTTTTTAAGATTAGGAAACAAAAAGAAATCAGAAGGAGGCAAATCAGGATTCTAAAGTGGTTGCCTAGTAATTTCCCATAAAAAATCTCATAAAATTATCCTTGTTTGATGAAAGGAATGAGCAGGAGCATTGTTGAGATGGAGAAAAACTCTGTTGAAAATGTAATGGGCATTTTCATGCTAACACTTCAACTAACTTTCTCAAAACACTCTCATAATAAATAGATGTTATCATTATTTGGCCCTTGAGAAAGCCAACAAGTAAAATTCCTTGAGCATCCCACAAAACTGTTGCCATAATCTTTGCTCTTGACTGGCCCACTTTTTCTTTTACTGAACAACTTCCATCTCTTGGTAGTCATTGTTATGATTTTTCTTTCTCTTCAGGATTGTACTGGTAAAGCTATGTTTCATCGGCTTTTACAGTTCTTTGAAGAAATGCTTCAGAAGCTTGATCCCACTTTTTAAAAATTTCCATTGAAAGTTCTCCTCTTGTCTGCAGCTGTTCTGGGTACAATACTTTTTGCACCCATTGAGAGGAAAGTTTGCCCAGCCTTAATTTTTCAGTCAAAGTTGTGGAAGCTGAATACATTGAGATTTCTATAGTGTTGTCTATTGTTTATTCTGTTAATTGTCATTCTTCAGTTAGGGCACAAACGAGATGACTTTTTTCCCTTACCAATCAATCTGGATGGACTGCAGCTGCAAGATTAAGCTTCAACATCATCTTGTCCCTTCTTAAATTACATTATCAGCTTGCAAACTGCTGATTCCTTTGGGGTATTGTCCCCATAAACTTTTTGTAAAGCATCAATAATTTCATCATTCTTACACCCAAACTTCACCATGAATTTTGATGTTTGTTCTTCCTTCAATTTTAGCAGAATTCATGTCGCTCTGACGGGGGCTTTTTAAAAATTGATGTATTATACTTAGTGCCTCAAACTAGATTCTGTCCAGACATGATATAACAAGTTAGTACAAGTTTATTTTGATGCAAAAATATTTTGAGATCCATGCAGTTTTTTTTAATATATAATAGGTATTTTTCATGAACTTTTTGGAGACCCCTCATATAATAGGAACAAATATGCAGGTAAGAATGGGCCAGTGTTTATGGCTGTTCTTACTTCTTTCCCTCCTAGATTCTCAGTCTCTATCTCATTCAGCTGCCTTAAATCATTTGAATTATCACTCATGCTTCGCCTCAACACATCCTCTATCTCTCTCTTCTTGCTCTCTTTTTTCTAAATTACCTACTAATCTATTTTGAGTAAAGTATAAAAAACATTTTCTTCTTAATTCATCCAAACTAACATGAAAAGTTTTTAAAATAAACTTTCAGGGAAAATAAAATCTAAGAAAACATAAAACAAAACAGTGTCCAAATATATGAGGTTCAGCCTGGTACTTGCATAAAAACAGACACATAGACCAATGGAAAAGAATAGAAAACCCAGAAACAAATCCACACACCTACAGTGAACTCATTTTTGACAAAGCTGCCAAGAACATACACTGGAAAAAAGACAATCTCTTCAATAAATAGTGCTAGGAGATCTGGATATCTATATGCAGAAGAATGAAACTAGACCTGTATCTCTTGCCATATACAAAAATAAAATCAAAATGGATTAAATATTTAAATTTAAGACCTCAAACCATAAAACTACTATAAGAAAACATTGGAGAAAATCTCCAGAACATTGCTCTGGGCAAAAATTTCTTGAACAATACCCCACAAGCATAGGCAACCAAAGAAAACATGGACAACTGGGATCACAAAAAGTTCAAAACCTCCTGCACAGCAAAGGAAATAATCAACAAAGTGGAGACAACTCACAAAATGGGATTAAATATTTGCGAACTACCCACCTGACAAGAGATTAATAACTAGGCTTTATAAGGAGCTCAAACAACTCTATAGGAAAAAAAGCAAATAATCTGATCAAAAGATGGGCAAAATATTTGATTACTCATTTCTCAAAAGAAGATATGCAAATGTCAAACAGGCACATGAAAAGGTGCTCAATATCATTGATCATCAGAGGAATACAAATAAAACAATAATGATAAATCATCTCACCCCAGTTAAAATGGCTTATATCCAAAAGACAGGCAATAACAAATGCCAGCTAGGATGTGGAGGAAAGGGAACCCTTCTAAACAGTTGGTGAGAATGTAGATTTCTACAACCACTATGGATATCACTTTGGAGGTTCCTCAAAAAACTAAAAATTGAGCTACTATATGATCCATGATATAGTTTTGCTGTGTCCCAACTCATATTTCATCTTGAATTGTAACTCCCACAATTCCCATGTGTCATGGGAGGAACATGGTGGGAGGTGATTGAATTGCGGGGGCGGGTCTTTCCTGCACTGTTTTCATGATAGTGAATGATTCATGAGATCTAATGGTTTTACAAATGGGAGTTTCCCGACACAAACTCTCTCGTTTTGCCTGCTGTCATCCATGTCAGACATAACTTGCTCCTCCTTGTCTTCTACCAGGATTGCGAGGCCTCCACAGCCACGTGGAACTGTATAGTCCATTAAACCTCTTTCTTTTGTAAATTGCCCAGTTTCAGGTATGCCTTTATCAGCAGCATGAATATGGACTAATCCAGCAATCCCACTCCTCTGTATATACCCAAAAGAAAGAAAATCAACATATTAAAGAGATATCTGCACTCCTGTGTTTTTTGCAGCACTGTTTACAGTAGCTAAGATTGAAGCAACATAAGTGTCTATCAGCAGATGAATGGATAAAGAAAAAATGGGGTACTTATATGCAATGGAGTACTGTTCAGCCATTAAGAAAAAATGAGATCCAGTCATTTGCAACAACATGGATGGAGATCATTATGCTAAGTGAAATAAGCCAGAAAGACAGACATCACATGTCCTCACTTATGTGTAGGATCTAAAAATCAAAACAATTGAACTCATGGACATAGAGCATAGAAGGATGGTTATCAGAGGCTGGAAAGGGTAGTGAGGGACTTAAAGGGGAAAAGGTGGTGATGGTCAATGGGTCCAAAAAAATAGAAAGAATGAATAAGACCTACTATTTGATATCACAACAGGATGACTATAGTCAATAGTAACTGTACATTTTAAAATAACTTAAAGAGTATAATTAGATGGTTTGCATCTCAATGGATAAATGCTTAAGGAAATGGATACTCCATTCTTCACGATGTGCTTATTTCACTTTGTATGACTGTATCAAAACATCTCATGTATCCCATGAATATATACACCTACTATGTACCTACAAAAATTAAAAACAAAAAAAAATTTCAAAGGATGAGTTTCATAGGGCATATATTTATGAGCCAAATTTACTAAATTAAACAGGTCAGATTGGCTGGCACCACTTGCTTTCCTCCCCACACTCGGAACATTTACCATCAAAAGAAATAACTTTAAATATGACTTACAGTGGCTATATATCCACCAAAATGAAAACAAAACCAAAAGATATAAAAAAGTCTTTTTGTAACTCCATTTACCACCAAACTTCCTGAGAGACAAGGCTAACCTCACTGCCTTCCCTCCACTTAACCATCTGCCACTCACTCCTCGACCCACTGGGTTTGGCATCTGCCTCCAGGGCTCCTCTAAAGCTGCTTCCAGGAAGGTCAGCAACAGCTTCCTGATTGCCAAATCCAATTCCCAGATCTCTTTAACTTGTTCTTTCACCCTGTTAACCAATTCTTCATTCTCAAACCTCTCTTTCCTTGGTTTCTGTAATCCTTTTAGTTAAACTCTTACCAGTGAATGTTCATGTTTGTTAGTTTCAAAATAGACTTGAAAAGACTAAAAAATAATATGAGTTTCTACCACATGTCCTTCTTCTACCTCTCCCCAAACTCCTCTCCCTCTTGCTGGTAGTGATTACCACTTATTAAATCAATCTCTTTATTTTACTCTAATTTGTACTCACTTTCCCTCTTCTTACCCCAAATTTCTTCTACTTCCATACCTCCAATTTCACTTACTGAGAAGAAAGACTTATTAATTGACTTAACAAATCCTGGTCTCTTGGCTCCCATTTCCCACTGTCTGCTGACCAACTGCATTTGCTGAACGGCATTATTCCTGCTACTATCTTGGCCTAGAGGAATAAATTGAAAGGGCAGTCTACCCATCCCATCTGCAGCCATGGGTTTTTGCATTTTAAAAGTTTACTTACCCTTTAGGGTATAATTTGAATTGTAGGGCTTTGACCTCATCAGTCAGAATTCATCAGTCTTTCCTATGAACTGAAATAACCCTTGTATTTTCAGACCTCTCATGTTAGCATATCATGAAAACTAGCTCCTTTTTGCTCCCCAATATGACTGTTAGTAGATTTTAAATTCTCTGAGAACAGAAATCTATCTTGAACATGTGTTATGTAGCTTAGTACAATACCTTGCATTAATTTATTCACACATTCACTTATTTTTATCATGAAATATTTATTGAACACCTACCTGTGCTAGAAACAGTTCTGGCCATTGGAAGCACAGTGGCATATAAGACAGATACAGTCCTGATCCTTAAGGGACTAGTCAGACAAAATAGCCATATGAAAGGAAACAAGCTAATTACAGAGAGTGACAAGTGCTATGAAGAAAACAGTGTAATAAGAGAGACACTAACGTGCCAGGGGCCACTCTGTATATGAAGTTCAGGAGGCCTCTCTGACAGCTCAGCTGAGGTCTAAGTGATAAGGACAAGCAAACCACAAAAAAAATCTTGAGGAATAACATTCCAGAAAAAGGGAATAACAAGAACAAATGTCCAAGAAGAGAACGGAGAGGTAAGCAGAAAGGAAGTTAAAGGGTTTTAGTTTTATTTTTAATGCATGCAGTGGGAAAATATAGGAGGGTATTAATCAAGAACATTATGTGATCTGAATTCCAGTTTTAAAAATCCAGTTTTCAAAAACACTCTGGCTGCTATGTGAAAAAGAAACTGAAGAGCAGATGCAGGAGACTAGGTAAAAAATGGTGCAGGAGCCTAGGCAAGTATAGTGGTGGAAACTAGTATGAGCTAGGCTGGGACTGAGAAAACGGTGGAAAACAGTTGTATTTGTGATAGATTTTAGAGTTGACATCAACAAGATTTGCATTGGATAAGGTGAGGTGTGACAGAGAATTATTACATAGTAGTTAATAAAGGTTTGTTGATTCAATGATGACTTATGTGTTCAGGTACTTCCAAGCTAAGTGATCTTGTAAAATCCTCCAAATATGGTTTAAAAATAGAAAAAAAAAGTTAAGCAGATGTGTATGTATGACTGCCACCAAGGGAAAAAATGGCATTTCAATGGCAACCTAAGTCCAAATATCACACCCGTCTTCCCTCCACACATACACACCACTCTCATATTTCTATATCTCTTGGAGAAAGATTTGTGCATTTTTAAGTGGACTTAAAAGGAACATAGAATGAAATCTAAGGAGATATATATATATGTAGAGGTGTCTGACTATCTTTGGAGGTATGGGAGGAGGATCATTTCTTGTTCCTAACAACACAAAGGACTCCAGACTTTTAAAATGATTTGACATTTTAGCCTGGAATCAATCAAAGGGTCAAACAACCATGATTACAAGAAACTCAGCTTTGACAAGTTCATAAATACACATTTTAGTAGTTCTTTAAAGTTATGAGAAAAAAAGTTTCTCTACGAATGAACAATCTTTATATAAGTTATATATAAACATCCTAATTGTCCCCAGCCCATCTGTTTCCACAAGTAAAAAATAAAAATACTTAGAAGGAAAGATTTTAGTGATTTGGGAAAAAAAACCCTGAATAATAATTCAATTCATATGAGGTTTCAGAGTGCACCAGACCTATACATATACTTCTTGCCATGTTTGCATTGACTGTTCTTATAGTAACCAATACTGCCTCCATGTATCTAAGAACGTGTATATGTAGTAAGCTAATTGAGCTTTGAGAAGTGTTTTTAAAATAATTTTTGAGTTACACAAGAGTTGCAAAATAGTAGAGTTTCTATATACCATTTCCCCACCTTTCTCTAATATATACATTTTTTATATAACCATAAAGAATTTATGAAAACTAAGAAATTAACCTTAATACAATACTATCAACTAAGGAACAGAACACATTCAGATTTTATCAGTTTCATCCACTAACTGTCCTTTTTCAGTTCCAGAATGCCACATTGCATTTAGATCAGAGATCAGAAAACCATGGTCCCAAAGGCCAAATTTGGCTCATTGTGTCTTTTTGTAAATGAAGCTTTTTTGGAACATAGCCATGGTGACTTATTTACATGTTATTTCTGACTGATTTTGCACTAAAATAATAGCAGTGAATAATTGTAAGGAAGACTGTATGGCCTACAAAGCCTAAAATATTTACTATCTGGCCTTTTACAGAAAAAGTTTACCCATCCCTGATTTAGATGTAATGTCTCCTTGATCTCCTTCAGTCTATGACCTTTCCCTAGCCTTCTCCCATATTGCATGACTTAGATTTCTTTTGATTAAATTGTGGTTACGTAGTTTCACGAACGCCACCATGGAGGGGATGTGCTCTCCTCACTGTATTACTGATTATATTAGCCTTGATCATTTGGCCAGGGTAGAAAGTTTCTATTTTTCCTTTTGTAATTAATAGATATTTTAACAAAGATAATTTGAGATTATGCAAATATCCTGTTTTAACTAAACTTTAGCAAATGAATGTAAGCATTCATAATGGACTTTGCCTGCAGTAGTTCTTACTATGATACTCTGATGGCAATTTTTGTATTTGTTTCATTCCTTTTACATTTATTAATTGCAATTCTTCTATAAGGAAGAGTTGTCACTTGTCTTTATTTTTAATTATGTCGGTATGCATTTATATTCATTTGTGTTGTAATCTAGTACTATCATAATTTATTTTGTTGTTCAAGTTGTTCTAAATTTGGTCATTGAGAGCTTTTATAGATTAGTTCTTGTGCCCTTTTGATATGCCACAATTTTTTGAAGACTTTATTTTAAACACCACAAGATACTCAAGCTAATTTGTGTTTTCTCTGGCTCAGTCCTGGAATAAAACAGTTCTCCAAGGAGTCCAGGTTCCTTTTATTAGGGAATGGTATTTAGAAAACAAAATCTGCATGCTAATTGTGCCCGTTTCAACTGAGGTATGACTATTCTAGCCACTCTCAGTGGATAAAGCTAATATAGTAAGCTTACATGTTTATCTGTATACATATTCTTTAAAAGACTCCATATTGATACCTCTGATATCAATCCACCTCTATAGGGCTTAATCTATTTTTTTCTTTTTCTATTTTCAAATTCCACTTCTGACAGTGAGAAATATGGCCCTTTTTAATCAATTATATATATATACACACACACACTTATTTATAAACCATAGTATAAAAATAAAGTAGTTTCAGAATTCCTAACCCATACCCCTGTGAGGGACAAAATTGCCAATTACAGTACAGTGTTTATGTACAGGTTTTTTTTATCATTAGCTTTATAGTTTGCAGTCAAAACACTGTTTCCCAAAGTTACTTGGGTCAGTCCTTTTCTTCTACCCCCTTTGGTTTAATTTTTTTGTCTGTATTATATTGCTTAAAAGAAAGTCAAATTCCTACCTTTTGGGACACAAGACCCCAGGGCAGAGTTCTTATATATTCTATATTTCCCACCCAACCACTTAGGACTAATAACTTCACAAATTTGATTATTAGGTCATACTTGTGTTTCATTGATTAATCTTTAATTTTTTAACTTATTCAGCCAATAATGGAAAATTGAAGTGACAGCACTATGGCACAGGCATCCAGTCCCTTCAACTCTTTTTGAGTCACTTCAACTCTTTTGACTACTTAAGAAACTGCCTTGATTCTGCTAGAAATGACTCAGGCACTTCTGTGCAGACAAAGCGCAAGAGGCCATAAATGACCTTTTATAGCAGATATATTCTGCTTGAGTTTTCCCTTTAACATCAATTCCTGCTCAGGTCAAGCTCAGAGAGAAGAGAAGAGAGGACATCTGAGAGACATTGTCTAACTTTTACATTTTTTTCCTGGCCCACATTCACTTCATTTATATATTGGATATGTTAACTAAAAGTAATTTTCTTAATCATATAAGCTGGGGACCATGATGAATTTTAATACATATACATTCCACATTACATTTTAGATGGAAGGGCTGCCCTAAATTTGCTTACATTTCTTTCAGTCTTTATGAGGAAACATACACAAAGCATTGGGGATTATTGTCAAGCCTCTTAGGGTTGAGACTCTTCCAGAATAAAATGAAGAACAAACCCCCTTAGAGAAGGCAACAGGCTCACCATAAGCTAAGAGAGTCATGGAATGGTATCCTGCCTTAGGGCAGAGCAGAAAAGCTAGAAAGTTTAGTTCCCCCATTAAACCTGAAGTAGGGTTAAATGAACTAGAAGAATCTGTTTAACTTCAAGGCTGCTGTGAGATAAAGACAGCCACTGCTATATCTTACTGTGTAGAAACCTTGAAAGCATAACTCTGAGCTGTCCCCTCACTCACTTAGTGATCTGGCAGCAGGCCCATAACTAGCTCTAGGCTCAGCCCTGTACTCTGAAGAGTTTGAAAGAAATATGAGAAAGCCTTGCTTTCCAAGGACCTTAGAGACTCACCTTTACTTCCTTCATGGTCTGCCACCAGATGATAGTAACCAGAATAACCTTGATAAGAAGGTTTAACTACTCTTAAATACCTGCTGAGAAGTTAACAGTAAGTAGAAGATAAATCACTGCATATTTTTAAATTGAAATATGCATGAAAAGGAAGATAAGTCTGTGCTGCTTAGGATAGTGGAGATGGCCAGGATAAAGAAAGATGAGAAATTGAGTTATATCGCTCAATCGTTGGCAGTGTTTCTGAAGACACAGAAACCAAATGGCATGTGAATCAAAGGGCCCTAATGTTTCACTTTAAAGTGGAACCAAATCAGACACTGAAGATGAGGCAGGTAGAAATTTTCTAAGACCACACAGCTAAGAAAGGGAAACTTGAATAACGGGCACTGTTTGAGTGTTTTAAATATATATTCAGTTGTTTGAATTACGATTGGAGCAAAACATATCAGGCTGAAGAATCTTACAGCCACAAAAAGGCTAAAGGGAAAGGAGAGGATGAGTGTTTTTTCAGAACTGCAAACTGGAACATGGGTCATCCAAACCTGATGAAACTAGAGTACCCATAATGGGCAGAGCTATAAAGGAGCAGTTAAAAAATATAGTGGATGAAAGCCAGCAGAAACCAAGATCAAGAACTGAGTGCATGACAGAGCTACGTAAATGAGTAACTTCCCTGTTCTGGGTAACAATAAAGGTTAAAGCAGAGAAACTACTTTAAAAGCATACAGTAAAATTTCAGTCATCTTTCATATGCCTATAGTGAATTATGCTTTCCAAAGCACATTCACATCCCTTGATTGTGTTCTCATAACTACAGTAAGGTGTATTATCCATGTTTTACAGATAAGGAAGTTAAAGGTCATGAATGCCAAGTAGTTTATACTGTGTCACCCAGCTAGTTAGTGGCAGAAGAGGGTGGGAAATCTCTTACTCTTTTTCTCCAGTACTCTGTCTAATATATCATGCTGCATCTTCCTAGCAAACAGAGTCATCATCCACAAGCCTATTTTTGCAATCTGGGAAAAAATCTAAAAATGTTCCACAAGCCCCACATGGGCAGGCTCCTTCCAACTCTGTGCCAAATATCCCCACACCACTGTCTCAGCTGATGCCATGCACTGGACTTGCTGCAGGGCTTAGCATATGATATTCCTTCTGCCTAGAAAAGGGATCCCTCCATGTTTCTCCTAGTTCATGGTGACTCCTCTTTCAGCCTAAATGTAATTTCCTTCAAGGAAGTCTCCCCTGAACTCTAAGCTGCCTTAAATATTTCTATATGATATGGTTTTGCTGTGTTCCCACCCAAATCTTATCTTGAATTCCCACATGTTGTGGGAGGGACATGGTGAGAGGTAATTGAATCATGGGGGCAAGTGTTTCCTGTGCTGTTCTTGTGATAGTGAATAAATCTCACGAGGCCTGATGGTTTTAAAAAGAGGAATTCCCCAGCACAAGTTCTCTCTCTTTGACTGCTGCCAACCATGTAAGACGTGACTTGCTCTTCCTTGCCTTCCACCATGATTGTGAGGCTTCCCCAGCCATGTGTAACTGAAGTCCAATTAAACCTCTTTCTTTGTAAATTGCCCAGTCTAGGGTATCTCTTTATCAGCATCATGAAAATGAACTAATACACTATATTATATTACTCTATAAACACTTCATAGCATAACATTGTTCTATTTTACATTTCTTTAGATCAATAACTGATCAATCATTTACTCTCCCATTAGTCTAAAAGTCTGCTTTGCTCACTTTTATATAGTAATTATTCACTAAAAAGTTGTTGTTTAAGGAAATGACTGCTGGAATTTCTTCTCACGTGGATGGAAATCACTAATTTTCTGAAATAATTTATTCATGTTGAATATTATGTCTAGGTCACGTCCTCATGTGTGGCAATCAGCTGGTGTGCTTGCAAATATGTATCCGAATTTCCAGAGTTTTAGATTTGGTTTATATCAAGTGGATCCCAGAAGTATTCATTTTTTCATTAAGCCTCTCAGGTCTTTCTGCTATGCATAGTCCACAGACCATACTTCGAGACACACTTCCAGGGTAAAGATGTTTCCAAAGAAAATGAGTAGAAAGCTGTTCTATCTTTAGGCTAGATTCAATGAAAGACAATTGATATGAAGGATAAAGCATGGATATATACAGAGATAGAGACAGGGATAGAGACAAAGACAAAGATAGAGATAGAGATAAAGAATAGAGACATAGATAAATAAGTGATCAAAATCTAAAAGGATTCAGAACAACTCTAAAAAAGAGGCAGTCAAATCACGAATTATAACAGTATATCTTCATTGTCTCTTCAGTACAATCTGGTTTTCATGGGAATCCATGTGTACATCTGCTTGTATATTTTTGAATACATCTTCTTTCTCTAGAAAATACAAAGAGCAGGGGAAATGTAGTGGAAATTGACAAAAGGTGAGTTTTTCTGGGAGCAGTTCCAATTTGAAAGCCATATAGTGTCTTCATAGGCCAGGTGGTCTTAAAAACAACAGCAACTGCATCAACAAAAATCATATTTTTGTAGCTGAAATAGCAGGAGAAACTGAATAATTCCCTATGGAAAAAAGTGGAGGTAGTGTTCAAATTTAGTTAGTGCCTGGACATTTTGATACAGATTGCTGGGATGCATTATCCTTACTACCAGTACCTTGACCTCAAGGTATTTCCCCAACCTATAACTTCCTGCCCAGATGGGGAAGCCTGGCTCCTATTTCCTCCTACAGATTCTCTGACTTAGTGTCAATGCAAGCCCTCTTTCATTCATGAAAGAAAATGATAAAGAGATTAGAATCCTACAAAACAATCTTCCCCACCTTCTTCTCACCTCCAAGAGATCTTTTTCTGCAATTAATTTTTCAACTGATCTTAGTTATCCTAGGGTCACACAAAAAAGACTAAAGAGACTTTACTAACACATTAGTTAAATAAATAAGTTTTCTCATCTATTTTCTAAGTCTAGAAAAATTTACCTAAGTAGAAACCCATAGGATCTCTATTTCCAAGAGGCAATTCTTCACTACCATTAAAATTTTTAGTGAAAGTACCTTATTTGCTATTCTGAGCCAGGCATATCTTCCCTAGAGAGTCTATGAAGTAGTTCCTCTTTGCTATCAGATACTTTTAGAATACTGGTGAGGTAAAACATGCCTCAAAGTGAAAAGATTCATATTGAAATAATTGCTTCATACAAATGGCTAAGATTTGTTTCCAAAGCTGATATGAGTTGACTTCCCAATTGCTATTCTCTGTCAGCTCCACTATAACATCTCTATTCCTTTCCCATGATCAACAGCCATGGAATGAGTTTCACTGCTGTGGTTATAACTTTTAGACAGTGGAAATTGCTGAGCAAAGGTGTCCTTCAACAATTTCCAGTTAAAGAATTTGTTTGTTAGAACTGGTTAGGACAAACACCTTCAGTGCCAAGGTCTTATACAATGAAACTCCTTCCCATTTCCTCCCCATGAATGGCATGCAAAGGTCAAGCATTTAACCACCTCTGGAATTCCAATTGTTGAACACCATCAAATATGTTGGCAATGATCACACCATTAGGTCTTCTTTCTCTCTTTCTCTTTAGCTATCTAGATGTATCTTCACAGAGTTTTGGCATTATGTTATTTAGAACAGATAAAATGTGATTTAGCTAAGAAATTAGTGTTTGAAGTTTCAGAAAGGGATTGTCTTACCAGAGGAAAGTAAATGTATTGGAAAAAATAGTCAGTTGACAACTGACATGTGATTACTCTCACATGTACAGGGTGGGATATTAGGAAGCGTCCCAACAGGAATTGGATGTCATATTTAAAGGAATGACTGAGAAGACTATAAAAATGGGGGAAGGGTTAAGGAAAATCCTAAGAGATGGTTTTCCTGAAGATTATACAGGAGGAAATAAATGAGTAGAGGAAAAATGCAGAGCCTAAAACCCAAGAAGAGCTGAAAACATGGGACAAGGGTCACACTCCAGGAAGAATGAAGGGACACAGCCATTGTCAGTCCAATAGAGAAAGCCAGGGGAATAAATATTCAGGCCATTCTATCTTCATGGCCTCTAGTTGATCACCAACATCTCCCATTGGGTGAACCCAACTGGAAGCCTGAGGACAAGATAACTTCGTTGATGCAGTCCGTACAGGTCAGCTACCTGGTCTGAAAGCATGGCAGAGAAGAGTGGATACTGGTTCTGGAAGTAGAAACAAATTATCCAGGAGAAAGAAAACAATCTCTCTCTTTTTGTATGTAGTACCCCTCTTACTAAATTCTTTACTTTACAATTTCTCCAGTGTCATAACTAAATCTTTTTACTACACACACACAGCACAAACTTAGATACTATTGGCATCTTTGGGAAGCATGCAAGTGGGCTTTTTTTTCAGAATTAAGTTTATTTTTAAAGAAAATATATTTTATATTTAACTTCATGCACAAAATCTCGATTTTACAAGAAAATTTTCTCAAATAAGTACAAGACACTTTAATATTTTGTTTAAAGTACATAAGTGGATGAATGATAAATTTGTATACTAAAAGCAGACATTAAAAGTTTGGAAATTTCAAATATTTTTATGTAGTAACGCATGTAAAATATCTAGTTTTTATAAAGTCTGAAATTTATCTTAGATTCATTTCAAAAGTGAAAATTGTTACAAGAACAAAAAAAATGGAAATTATTAATAAGTTCCACTGGCACCAGCATTCTCTCATTCACTATTTCTTGAAGTAACCAGTGATAACACCATGGTGTTTGTCCTTGCATACATTACTTCATCCTCATTAAAATGCATATATATGTAATACTTATTATCCCTCAACTTGTTTTTTGTTTTTCTTTACTTAAAAAAATGCAGCAATTCTGCAAGGTCAATAAATGTAGATGTAGTTATGAGTCCTTTTTAATAGTAGCATTATGTTTCATTGTTTCTTTGTTTGAGACAGAGTCTCATTTTGTCGCCCAGGCTGGAGTGCTGTGGGGCAATCTTGGCTCACTGCAACCTCCTCCTCTTGGATTTAAGTGATTCTCCCACCTCTGCCGCCTGAGTATCTGGGATTACCGGCTGCATCACCAGGCCTGGCTAATGTTTTGTATTTTTAGTAGAGATGGGGTTTCGTCATGTTTGCCAGGCTGGTCTTGAACTCCTGGCCTCAAGTGATCCACCCACCTCGGCCTCCCAAAGTGCTGGGATTACAGGTGTAAGCTACTGCGCCCGGCCAAGTTTCATAACGTTAATGCATTATAATTTGCTCTGCAGTTCTATTATTGATAAAGATTCAGGTGATCCCCACTCTGGCCATATATACAGAATTCTAATCAAGTTAGTGTTGTTGAAGAACCAGTTGTGTCAACACCAGAGTGTATTAGAATATTTAATCTGTCTCACTGATTTATTTGCTTTTAAGAGACTGCATAATATATTTATCAAGGCCACGTTTGAACCTAGACTTCACTATGTATCGGCTATGTGACCTTGGGCAAGCTTCGCAGTTTCTTCACATGTGAAATGGGAATAATAATAGTATCTCTCTGTAAGAGTTAAGAATTAAATGAAGCCTGGTGCAGTGCCTCACGCCTGTAATCCCAGCACTTTAGGAGGCCGAGGCGGGCGGATCATGAGGTCAGGAGATTGAGACCATCCTGGCTAACACAGTGAAACCCCATCTCTACTAAAAAATACAAAAAATTAGCCAGGAGTGGTGGTGGGTGCCTGTAGTCCCAGCTACTTGGGAGGCTGAGGCAGGAGAATGGCGTGAACCCAGAAGGTGGAGCTTGCAGTGAGCCAAGATAGCGCCACTGCACTCCAGCCTGGGCGACAGAGCGAGACTCTGTCTCAAAAAAAAAAAAAAAGAAAAAAAAAGAATTAAATGAGTTAATGTTTGCAAAGCATTTAGAATTATTAACATAATAAGAATTACATATGGTTTGTTAAATAAATGGAAATAAATTCCAATGGCATACCTTTCTACTTCTGTTCTAGTAAACTTTTAATATCTGATAACACTAGTTTCTTTCACCAGTACTCCTTATTCTAAATTGTCTTGGCTACTCTTAGGCAATTATGCTTCCTTTCATATGTACTTTAAAATACTTTTGTCTTAACCAATTGGAATTCTGATTGGAATTGTCTTAGAATATTATGTTAATTTGGAAAAGATTAATATTTTATTATATTTTAAAAAATACTTTTGTCTTAACCCATTGGAATTCTGATTGGAATTGTCTTGGAATATCATATTAATTTGGAAAGGATTAATATTTTATGATATTAAATCTTCCATCCAAGAACACAAGTTTCATTTATTCAGGTCTGATTTTATGTTTTAAAGGTGTATTTTGTAATTTTCTTCATAAAAGTTCTGCTCCTTTCCTGCTAAATTTTCTTCCTATGCATGTTATAATTTGGGGGACTTTTGTGAATAAAATGATTTTTCATTTCTATGTGTTTTAAAATTTTTATTTATTTTGAAATAGATAATATATATACAGTTCAAAATTCAAAATGCACTCAAGAATATACAGTGAAAGCCTTCCTCTAATCCCTTTCCCTAGTTTCCTTTCTCCTGTAGTTTTTATTTTTTAAATTTTTAAATATTTATTTATTTATTTATTTATTTATTTATTTATTTATTTATTTTGAAATGGAGTCTCACTCGGTCGCCTAGGCTGGAGTGCAGTGGCATGATCTCAGCTCACTGCAACCTCCACCTCCTGGTTTCAAGCGATTCTCCTGCCTCAGCCTCCTGAGTAGCTGGAACTACAGCATTTTTGGTAGAGAGAGGGTTCCACCATATTGGCCAGGCTGGTCTCGATCTCCTGATCTAGTGATCTGCCAGCCTCGGCCTCCCAAAGTGCTGGGATTACAGGCGTGAGCCACCAAACCCATCACTTTCCTATGGTTTTTAAAAGGCCCTTTCACAACTTTAAAAGTAAATAGGTTTGATCTTCATATCATAGAAATGCATTACATGCAAATACGATATATAGGGCTTTCAACCTACTGCCCTTTAATTATACTTGGATTTCAACATAGCCGTCATCTTTTGTGGTTCAATATTTTCTCTGATTTACTGAAAATGTTTGTTACTTAATGTAGGATGTTTTCATCAACTTATCTTGATGAGCAAACATCTACTCTTTGATGAGTAAACAACAGCTTGCAATGTCATTATAAAATGTCAGTGAAGGTTAGAAAGAATATAAGGTAAATAAGCAATATTTGCATCAATGTCTAAAATGGCTTTAGTGAAATGACACTACTCAAAAATTGTCACACATTCTAACTAAGAAGTGTCATGCTAGAAGAATGCTTTTTTAGGTTCCTACCTCTGCAACTCTTTTCCATAAATAGATAGGATTATTTGGCCTCATTTAAACAGAAACAGTCTTTTCCATCTTGGGACTATTCCTGTCTGAGGTTGGATATTGTATGCATTGCAGCCCCACATCTCTCTCTTCCCTAAAGCAAAACTGTCTTTCCCCACCTCTCCTAGCTAGGTTAATGCCTACACCATGTACCAGTTCCCCAGCTGGGAAACCCTGGTGATGGAAGTCCAGCTCACAGTGAGCCCAGAACCAGTAGAGACCACCAAGCACTGTGCTTTCTTCTTTATGGCGGTGAAGGCATGTTATGGCAATTTGACTTCTATTTGGTATGGAGTATCATAGCATGCTGTTGACCATGGACTCTTAAGATCTTCACTGAATAGCAGGTACCTGAATCTTCAAAAGGTTTATACACACCCTTCACAACGTGTGTATCTTCCCAAGGCTTCCAGCATATTAGTCGCCTCTTGCTCATCTTGCCCAATTAGCATATGTCATTGATAGGACAGATCTGTGTGAGGTTCTGTGGCATATCCAGGCCAGCCAGATTACTTAGATCATATGATGACAAAAATCAGACTTAACAGGGCCCTAAGGCAAAACTGCAAATGAATATTACCATCTGCTTCACATAAATGTAAACAGTTTCTGATCCTCTCTTCTGATTCAGACAGAAAAGAATGTGTTTTTTACATGAATGACTGCATATTACGTACCTGATGTCTTATTAACCTGTTCTAGCAACAATACCCTTCTTGCTACCCAAGCGCTGCACTGTACCAGGGCTATTACACAGTTTAGTTGCTGTAGTCTTTAATTATTCCCCAGGATCCAACCAGTTTCTGCTGAGGCCAGACTGGCAAAGCTAATGAAAATAAGATAGGGAACACTATCTCTGCATCTCTAAGGTTTTTAGCTGGAGACACCTAGCTCTGCTATCTCACCCAAGTGTCATGTTTTTGGTTTACTCTTTTAACCACAGTGGGGGGCAGTTTCAGCATTTTCTGCTTGACTTTCTCCACTATGGTGACTCTTACTACATAGGCAAAGGACCAAACTGTGTGTTGGGGTTTGGAGGAGCAAAAGTGTAACTCCAATGTGAAGTATAATAACCATAACTATACATTCAGGTAATGGGGAGATAATCATAATATGCTCACTGGGAGTTGAACTTTAACCGTAATTCCAGAATTCCTTCTTGCTATTGTTGTACATGATAAGCAGCACACTTGTTGGTTGTCCCTCTCTGGAGGGACATTCCGTATGCCTCTGGAATAACACACTATCTACCAGCTCTGCAACTCCCTGTCAGTCAACCTTTCTTGGCTGCCTCTATAACTTTGCCTTTCATGATAATTTCATTATCATGGCTCCTATCAGTTAAGTGCTGCCAACTTGCTTTTATTGTTACAGGTCCCATCATTCCAATGATATTAAGCCCAGCTCTGTGACCATCTCCACTACCAGCAGGCCTGGCCTGTAAAAGAGAGCCATTACGCCCCTCACCTTTTTCTGGTAGTCTTGACTGGTGTCTTCACCAGTGCATTCTTGATGGTTTTGGTGAATGGTATGTCCTCTGGACCCTTGTGAAATATCAAATTCTGTTGGCTTTTCTGGCCTCATATAATATATCCATTCTGGTATGCCCACTTTCTGGAACCTCTTCATTCCTTTATATGTTGTCTGACAGGGCATTTTGGGCAGTTCTATTTTATTCAGCATTGGTTATTATTTCTCACAGACCTATAAGAGACACGCTAGCAATGACTGTGATCTATCACTTGAGGCTTTGCCAGGGTGATAAATCCTGTGTCTTGAGAAACTAACCCTAAGTCAATAAATTCTTGCTTATCTAGTTTTACATTCTGGCCCCCTTGATCATGTACCCTCAACATCCCAGTGGTACTCCAATGGATTTTGCCAATACAACATAGCAAATTCCTGTAGCTCTTTCTATGGTAATCTTTTCCCTCCCTTTTCAGATCCAGCACTTCCCCAGGTAGACCTTGCCAGTTTATTGACTTAGCAGCCAGGAGAGGAGGTGGGGGGCAATTCCTAGAGGCTGGCAGGGAAGTGTAGTCATCTTTTTAATCTGTGAGGGTTCAGAGGAGTCTGCAGAGCCAGCATCCTCAGGGTTATCCATCCAAATGTCCCCATCCAGTATTTCACGGTCTCAGGTTTGCCCAAACAGGGTCTGTTAGTGTAAGAGTTCTGCCTTGGTTGAACATCCAAACACCTTTGTAGTTAAGCAACTCTAACTACCATTTACGGCTCAACTGTATCAGAAATCTCATAAGATATGGGGCTTTTTGTTATTTACCAATGAGGCACTCTGGCCCTCAAAATTAACCGGTGACTACATATTAATGGATCTCAGTTTCTCATTAGCTTTGTGCAAGGCAATTTAGTAGTAAGCAATTCGCTCTGCTATCCCCATCACCACCAATGTCTTTTAAATTCCTGAATTACTACATTTGCAAAGGCATTCCTGTCTACTAATGAGGTTTTTTCAGGTCATCACTAGTGAAATTTGTAGTGTTATACCACTACCAAGTGCCAGGTCTATCTACATCCCACATTTCACTTAGGACAGCATCCTCTTTGCCTACCAGGCAGTGAGAAAACTAGTCCCAGATTCTCATCATACCACCTGTGTGGTCAAACCACTTCTGGCACCACTTGTGTTAGCTGAGGATTTCTAAGAAGCAAATGTCAAGATGGGACTAGATATACAATAGATTTATTGGGGAAACCTGTCTTTGAGGGAAAATACAGAGAAAGCCTTAGGAGGCTGGGAGAACCATCAGACTAGGATGCATGTCTGGCCCCTATGAAGAAGAGAGGGAAGAAAAAAAAGCCAGATTGCAATGAATTTCCATGAAAGTTTCAGCAAGTCTCATAGAAAATCCTTGAGCCAAAGTCACCTGCAGAAAAGTCACACATTTCCCTGGAATAGGCCTGCCTTAGTATCTTCTTTGTGCTCAATCATTGGCTGAAAGAAGCCTGTGGGAAGTCAGACTTTAGCATGAAGGTGGTGGTTAATTCAAAGGGCAGCAACTGGAGCCTTTTATGGCCATGATAGACATGTTGTCTTATATTTTTATTACTATAAGCAATTCCGCAATTGATATCCTTATATATGTTTTCTTTTATACACATATAAGATTTATATAAGTAGTTGCAGGTTACTGGATCACAAGTTATATGTCTTTTTCATTTTACTAAACCCTTTAATGACATTCTTCAAAATAGTTGTAATAATTTAACCTCCCAGTAGCATGTAACGAAAACTTCCGTGTTTTGCCAACTCTTGATATAATACATTTCAAAACATTTAGCTGACTTTAATGGTTAAATAGTAAAATCGAATTTTTGCTTTCATTTGTATTTATCTGATGTCTAATGAAGTTGAATATCTTTTTATGTGTCTATTGGTTATTTGAGTTTTTTCTTCTGTGAATTCCTTGTTCTTGTCTTTCCCCTATTTTTATTTGGGTAGTCTTTTCCTTTTTGATCTTTAAAATCTGCTTTAATGTACTCTAGAGACTGGTCTTCTATCTGTTGTACATACTGAAAATATTTTTTCTCCAAGTTTAATGATTATCTTTTCATTCTGTTTATGGAACTATTCATTATACAGAAGGAGTAATTCTTGCTATACTCAAATCTTACTATTTTGATTTGTGCTCTTGGGACCCTGTTTTAAAAACCTTTCTCCACCAAAACATAAAGATTTACAGCTGTATTTTCTTCTAATAGCAGATTAAAAACTTGCTCTTCATGCTTAGTTCTTTCTGTCCATGTGAAACTCATTTTTTATATATGTTGGGAGGTAGAAATATAATTTCGTTCTTTGATGTGTCCAAGGTTATATTTATAATTCATGGCCATTTTCAGATTTTCAGTGAGTACTACTCTTTAAAGAGTAGTAGAAACAAGTTTGAAACAAGTGCACCACATGGGCACTCTGCAGAAAAGAATGAGTGAGAATATTTCAGATACATTTGCCTCATTTTGGAACTTCTTACATTTATAGTAAATTGTGGGGCTACAGGAAAATAAATGGGTAAATAAGCTTTAGAATATATTTATTGACAAAACAACTTCCCACTGACCTGTTAAAAGGATATTTAGCTAAGATATTAATAGCGCTAACAGTATTTAGCTGTTACTTGAATTTGATTATAAAGATAAAATTTGATATATAATTTGATTTGTAAAGACAAAATTCAAAGTTACATTTATTTGACTTTAAATCAGTTGTTTCAGAATTTATTTCAGTGTGAAATGCTAAATTATGTAAAATGGAATATGTTCAAAATATTAAACCAGTTTGTAAAAACTAAATAAACGTGAAGGTTTCCATGTAAGATTACGATGAGTTCAGCTTTTAGTCTCTTTGTTAATCGATTAAGAACTCAGTTACAAGTAAAGGGAACTCAAGTCAAGCAGTCTTGAGTCAAAAGAGGCCTTAATTGGCTCACATACCAGGACAGTCTATAGAATAGAACTTCCAGCATTCCAAAACTCAAAAGCACCAGGCCTCTAGTTTGAGATTTTGCCGCAGACTATGTCAAGTCTACTCGTAGCCTCTCTCTTCATGATTGCAAGCAGCATTGATATAGCACCTCTAACACCCTGTTCTCCCAGAAGCAGATTCTGTGGGAGAGGGCAAGGACTTCTTCCCAGAAGCTACAGCAAAAGTTTTGCAGTAACTCACTTTTTGTTTCTGAAGTAAAAGAACAAAGATTCGCTCCCCAGAGGAAAGGTGGTTTATAGTTAGAATAAAAAGGTGACTCGATGCAGGGCCTCCCGAACAAAAGGTGTTCACTATGTTCCCTCATGCTTAGATTCCCTTCAAATAACCATCTCAAATAACAATAGAGAAAAAGTCCCCTTAACCCCAGAAATTGGAGAGTGGTAATATTCCCAAGTGAGAATATTTGCAGAATTTCTCTGAATATTGTGAAGATGTGAACAGGCTGAAAAAGAGCCCACCCTAAACCTTATTTGGGAAAGGAATAACAGAACACCTGGCAGAAACCTGCTACCACTCCCTAAATCAACGAGTCAGGAGTGGAGGAGAAGTGAGAATCAGCCCAGAAGGACCCCTCCATAGTATCAGGAAGCATAATGAGTTCCAGAACCACAGAAGGTACAAAGCACACAGTTCTTATGGCCTGATTTACCCTCTCTATGGTCCATCACAACTGATGAGGAGTATCAACACCACTGCACTGGGCTCCTAATAAAGGAATCTTTTCAGGCAAAGAATGGAGATTCTGCTTTGATTAACCCCTGGACACCACAACAATCATGACAGAAATAATTCCTTACATAGGTGGAGGTTCCTATAACAACTCCATCTAGTTCTTTCTCTCCCCACTCTCCACACTTTTAGATTTCCAAAGTAGCAGTTAGCTACATAATCTCAATTTTTTCTTCTCTCTTTCTCCAGATCATAAAAAATGAACAGAGATTTATTTACATGATCTCTGAAAAAACACATTTTAACTCCCAATTCTGACACTCATAGATCTCCCTTTATAAGCATGAGAAAAGAGTTATTAAAAAGCAACCTCTGAACATACAAAAGAACATATGCATTCAACAGAGGTTTGTTTTAATTTTCTTGAGGAATTAGCAGATGACCACCATTCCTCATAGAATTACTACAAAAAAGAAAAGTATATCAAATTCTTTATTATGTGGCATAAAGGTTCAGTAAAGCATTTTGTTCATGGACTAAGAACAGGAAATCAAAATAATCACGCTATGAGACTAAGAAAGGTTTCATGGAAATCTGATTCCTGAATTTAAAATTGTAAAGGAGGCAATGAAAAGCAGATTGGATGGATGCTATAGATTCCAGACTTCAAGCCTTGGATCAACCTAGCTACTTATTTTTTTTCTGTAACAGCACCCAAGCAATCAGGAAAAATAAAATTGTCTAAGTGGTTACACTTCAAATTGATGATTGAAGAACTCCACTTGGACACTCAATAGCATCTAACAATCCTACTACATGTTCCAAATGAATGTGGTTTCCCACTGATTGAGCTATTTCACGCCTTCACTTAGAACATTCTACATCAGCAAGACTCATGCTAAAATCAATGTAGAACAGGAAATGAGGATGCCAGTATGTAATCTGATTCCAAAGTTTAAGAGGCTGTGCAGTGGCCAAAAAACCACCATATCCCATTTGTAAGTAATTGTTATTGTTTAAGAATAAAATTTTTTTTATTTTAAAAACATTTTACATATTTTCCTTAGTGAATAATCTCACCTTATCTTTATTGAGAATATCATGAACATCAGTTTGGAAACTCCCTCATACCTTCACTTCAAACACACAAAACTGTCTGGGTTCTTACACTTTCTTCTCTCTTTTTATAGTGAAGTACATGTTCCTCTTCACATCAAAGATCAGTGTCTCAATCCTTCCACCCATGCTCTGCCTTTTATTCCATCTAGTCAAATCAAGAACTTTACTTCCACAAATTTCCCCTTTCTCTCCTGCATCAATAACTTTTTTTTCTTCTGGAATATTCTCATAAGCCTAAAGACGTTCTACACTTTCTTTTATTTTTAAAAATAATTAAATAAGGTGCTTCATTTTACCATAGCTTTCACACCATTTTTCTGATTTTTATAGCAAAATGTCTCGAGTTACTTAAGCTCATTTTCTCCAGTTTCTCACCAAATTTTCATGCTTCTGCCTATGTCATCTGGCTTCTGTCCCAACCTCTCCACTGTCACTATTTTTATTGAAAATAATGATTATCTCCTTATTGTGAAACTCAAAGGATGCTTTTTTCTTCTTGCTTGACCTCGCAGCTATCCTTGATAACAGTTGTTCACTGCCTTCTTTATGAAATCTTTCCATTCTCACGTTTTTTACATTATATTCTTTTGGTTATTTTTCTTATAACATTGACCATTCTTCTCCAGCTCCTTCACTGTCAGCTCTTGTAGGAGACCTCTCAGTGCTGAAGTTCTTCAGCAATTGAACTTGAATCATTTTCCCTTTTCTATCGGCATTCTTCCTTCAGATCTTTTCTTGCTTTAAACATCATTTATGTGTTAACAGTGCTCAAATTATATTTCTAGAACTTGTCTAATATTCCATCTTCTCAACATATCCATAAGGCATACCTGTTTCACCCCATCATTGTAAATTGTTCCATTTGCTCCAGCAAGAAGTTTTGAAATCTTTTTCCCCTTCACCCTCACATCCAATAAGTCAGCACATCTATCAGAAAAAATATACTGCTGCTACCCTAATCCAAACCAGATCTCTCACATAGATAGTTGCAATGCCCACTAACAGGACTGCATTTTCTCTTTGGCCTTTCTACAATCCTTTCACCCTTTCTAGAGCATTCAGAACAACCCTATAAAAACATCTATCTCTTCCTGCTAACAACCCTGGAAATAGCTTTCCGTTGCACTTTAAATTCTTATCTTTATACTTATCTCATGCCATGACCATCCTTTCTTACTATGTGTCAGTCATGCAGGATTTTTTTTTCAGTCCCAGACTATCCAAAAGTCTTTGCTTTACAGTTCTCTTTACTGAGAATATTCTTTCTTCATCTGGCTGGTTCCTGTTCGTTGTATAGTGTAAGAGTCACCTCCAGAGGGAAGTTTTCCTTGTTCATGCTTTCTAAGTAGCTTACTGAAGGTATTCTCTATCACAGTACTCCATTTATTGACTCATAGAAAATATTAAAGTTGGCCAGGCATGGTTGCTCACGCCTGTAGTCCCAGCACTTTGGGAGGCTGAGGTGGGCAGATCACAAGGTCAGGAGATAGAGACCATCTTGGCTAACACAGTGAAACCCCATCTCTACTAAAAATACAAAAAAATTAGCTGGGCGTGGTGGCAGGCACCTGTAGTCCCAGCTACTCAGGAGGCTAAGGCAGGAGAATGGTGTAAACCCAGGAGGCGGACCTTACAATGAGCTGAGATCGCACCACTGCACTCCAGCCTGAGTGAAAGACTGAGACTCTGCCTAAAAAAAAAAAAAAAAAAAAATTAAAGTTGTAATTATTTAATTTATATGTTGTTTATATTACATTGTTTATTTATTTTTTCCCACTAGCCATGGAAAAGGTGCGATCCCAAAAGGAGCTGTGACATTTGGTAGAGGAATGCCACCCTCTATTCCAACCAAGTTCTGTTAGGAAGAAAGCAGGTTGAATAAACACCTCAACCTCAGTCCCCATCTCCTCTTATCTCTTTCTGTTTCCTTTTGTCAATCAGAACCAAAGAGCAAAAGAAGCTAAGCTAGGTGATGTAGACCATAGAGATCAGCATCCTAAGAAACATAACAGGACAGAGGAGGGCTGAGCAGGAATCTGAGAGGCAAATTGAGACTACCCAGGACATAGATTGAAGATAGAATGAGCTGAGTTTAATGGGAAGTCAAGAAGAAAAGTATAGTATGGAGGTTCAGTCATGGTGGTGGGAAAGATTTTAGAGGAAATAAACACAAACCTTCTTGGAAGGCCGAGATGTTTGCATAGCTTTAGTAAAAGTCTTGGCTGAAGGCAGCTGAGTTCTCTTAAAAGCTCAGGGCATGGATACATAGGAATGTAGAGGAGTTTATCTAAAGAGCTTGCTTACTCATGTGGTCCTAAAACTGACCTTTGATCACTCATGGGCAAGATGGCTCTCCCAGGGTGGGGGTGACCAGATTAATTACCCACAGGTGTGTTGACTCAAAGACAACCGTGCTAAATAAATGCCCGCAGGGTCAGCTAGTCAGGGCCGTGGCTTCTGACTCTTTACAGCACCTTCCTTGGTGTCTGTGAGTGGCTCGGACCCCTAGTTGCTCTTTCACTGAATATCAGTGTTTGAGTACGTTATTCATCCGTCGTGCAAGCTGGGGTCTGCAGAACAGACCCCCACAGTATAGAGCATTCTGTGGAAAGGGTGTGATCAAATCAACAATAGGAAAATAAAATATTTCCTGAATTGAAGAAAGGCTTGAGTCTACCAGTCAAATAACAGAAATGCAAAGGTTTGAAAATATACTTTATAGATAATATCCCTTAAAGCACTAATCAAAGATTTACCAAAGGTCTCCAAGAAAAGAGAATAAATAAACAACTCAGAAATTAGCAAAATAAATGAACTGGAAATAAGCAATAAAACTAACAAACCAGAGACTCATATTTTAGTTATTTATAAACGTTTAGAAAATTTAATGCAAATATTAAAAATAAACCCATGAATCATAAGAATCTTATAAAATAGATTCTCAATTTCAATCATAGATGATGTTAATAAGATTGAGTAATAGAATAAGAAAAGAGCAAAATTATTTTACAGGGATGTCAGTAGAAAGAATTTTATTTTTGGCATTTATAGGTAAGGAAAAAAGATCATTTTTAAAATAAAAATGATAATGCCAAACAGCTATAAATAGAAAGAAAAAAGAAAACATAATCAAATATCAGAGAGTACATAAAAATAACCTCTAAGAAGTATTAACGCAGAAAGATATAATAAGTATAACTGGGTTGACATTCTCTATTATAAAACAAAGACTAATATATTTATCACAGCTCACTAAAATTAAAATTAAAGTTCAGTAAGAGAAAGTTTTAAAATATTCTCTCAATCTGTGTTTGGGTCTGTATTAGTCTGTTTTCATGTTGCTATAAAGAAATACCTGAGACTGGGTAATTTATAAAGGAAAGAGGTTTAATTGACTCACAGTTCCACATGGCTAGGGAGGACTCAGGAAACTCACAATCATGGCAGAAGGCAAAGGGAAAGCAGGCATCTTTTTTACAAGGTGGCAGGAGAGAAGAGTGAACAAAGGCAGAACTGGTAAACACTTTTAAAACCATCAGCTCTCATGAGAACTCCCTCACTATCATGAGAACAGCATGAAGGAAACTGCCCCCATGATCCAGTTACCTCCCACCAGGTCCCTCCCTGAACACCTGAAAATTACAATTAGATTACAATTCAAGATGAGATTTCAGTGGGGACACAGGGCCAAAGCACATCATTCTGCTCCTGGCCATTCGTGAATCTCATGTCCTTACATTACTAAACACATCATGCTATTCCAGTAGTCCCCTAAAGTCTTAACTCATTCCAGCATTAACTCAAAATTCCAAGTCCAAGGTCTCATCTGAGACAAGTACAAGCCCCTTCCACCTATGAGCTTGTAAAATCAAAAATAAGTTAGTTACATCCAAGATACAATGGGGGTACAGGCATTGGTTAACTTTTCCCATTCCAAATGGGAGAAATTAGTCAAAACAAAGGGGCTACAGGGCCCATGCAAGTCTGAAATACAATAGGGAAGTCATTAAATCTTTTTTTTTTGTTATACTTTAAGTTTTAGGGTACATGTGCACAATGTGTAGGTCTGTTACATATGTATACATGTGCCATGTTGGTGTGCTGCACCCATTAACTTGTCATTTAACATTAGGTATATCTCCTAATGCTATCCCTCCCCACTCCCTCCACCCCACGACAGGCCCCAGTGTGTGATGTTCCCCTTCCTGTGACCATCTGTTCTCATTGTTCAATTCCCACCTACGAGTGAGAACATGCGGTGTTTGGTTTTTTGTCCTTGCAATGGTTTGCTGAGAATGATGGTTTCCAGCTTCATCCACGTCCCTACAAAGGACATGAACTCATCATTTTTTTACGGCTTCATAGTATTCCATGGTGTATATGTGCCACATTTTCTTAATCCAGTCTATCATTGTTGGACATTTGGCTTGGTTCCAAGTCTTTGCTATTGTGAGTAGTGCCACAATAAACATAGGTGTGCATGTGTCTTTATAGCAGCATGATTTATAATCCTTTGGGTATATACCCAGTAATGGGATGGATGGGTCAAATGGTATTTCTAGTTCTAGATCCCTGAGGAATCGCCACACTGAGAAGTCATTAAATCTTAAATCTCCAAAATAATCTCCTTTGACTTCGTGTTTCACATTTGGGCACACTAATGCAAGGGGTGGGCTCCCACAGTCTTGAGAAGCTCCTTCACAGGCTGACGTTGAGTGTCTACAGCTTGCCCAGGCACATGGTGCAAGCTGTTAGTGGATCTACCATTCTGGGGCCTAGAGGCTCTTCTCACAGCTCCACTAGGCAGTGACCTAGTGGGGACTCTGTGTGAGGACGCTGACCCAACATTTCCCTTCTGCACTGCCCTAGCAGAGATTCTCCATGAGGGCTCCACCCCTGCAGCAGACTTCTGCCTGGAAATCCAGGTGTTTCCATACATCCTCTGAAATCTAGGCAGAGGCTCCTAAACCTCAATTCCTAACATTCGTGCACCTGCAGGCTCAACACCACATGGAAGGTGCCAAAGCTTGGGCTTTCACCCTCTGAAACAATGACCTGAGCTGTACCTTGGTGCTTTTTAGCCAGGGATGGAGCTGGAGCAGCTGGGATGCAGGGCATCAAGTCCTGAGGCTGCAAAGAGCAGCGGTCCCTGGGCCCAGCCCATGAAACCATTTTCCCTCCCAGACCTCTGGGCATGTGATGGGTGTGGCTGCCTTGAAGATTTCTGACATGCTCTGGAGATGTTTTCCTCATTGTCTTGGCTATTAACATTAGGCTCCTCATTACTTGTGCAAATTTCTGCAGAAGACTTGGATTCATTGCCAGAATTTTTTTTTTTTTTTGGCTACCACATGGTCAGGCTAAAAAATTTCCAAACCTTTATCTTCTGCTTCCCTTTTAAATATAAGTTCCAGTTTCAAACCATCTCTTTGTGAACACATAAAACTGAATGCTTTCAGAATAATCCAGGTCACCTCTTTAATGCTTTGCTGCTTAGAAATTTCTTCCACCATATACCCTAGATCATTTCTTTCAAGTTCAAAGTTCCACAGATATCTAGGGCAGGGACATAATGCCACCAGTCTCTTTGCTTAAGCATAGCAAAAGTCACCTTTACTCTAGTTCCCAACAAGTTCTTCATCTCCATCTGAGACTACCTGAGCGTGGATTTCATTGTCCATATCACTATCAGCATTTTGCTCAAAACCATTCAACAAGTCTCTAGGAAGTTCCAATCTTTCCCACATTTTTCTGTATTCTTCTAGGCTCTCCAAACTGTTCCAACCTCTTCCAGTTACCCAGTTCCAAAGCCACTTCCACATTCTCCAGTATCTTACAGAAATGCCTCATTACCTCAGTACTAATTTTCTATATTGGTTCATTTTTACACTGCTATAAAGAAACTCCAGAGACTGGGTAATTTATTAAGGAAAGAAGTTTAATTGATTCACAGTTCCACATGGCTGGAGAGGCCTCAGGAAAATTACTGTCATGGAAGAAAGCAAAGGGGAAACAGGCACTTTGCACAAGGAGGTGGGAAGGAAGAGTGAATGAAGGAGTAACTGCCAAACACTTTTAAAACCATCAGTTCTCATGAGAACTCTCTCACTATCATGAGAACAGCATGGGGAAACTGCCCCCATGATCCAATCACCTCCCACCAGGTGCCTCCCTGGATACCTGGGGATTACAATTCAAAATAAGATGTGGGTGGGGAAAAAAAACCAAATCATGTCAATGTCGAAAAAGAAAATCAAACAAACCAATTACATTGCAAACACTATATTAAAATAATATATGAGACTATCCCAAACCTTTACTTAGGAGTATATTTGTAACCTAAACTTATTTTATTCTTAAAACGAAGAGAATAAAAATAAATGAATTACGCATTCAACTCCAGAATTTAGGAAAAGGAGGAGGAGAAGCATAAGGAGAGTGCAAAAACATAAAACAAACAAACAAAACAAAACAAAACAAAAACATGTCTACAGAAAGCAAGAAGGACAAAAGCAAAAAAAATACATTGGAAAATATGTTGTTTTAAAGAGAGAATGGATATGTAAATGCAATTTCTACAAACACACAGATGCACACACAGAGCTGTACTGAAAATTTTCATGAAAAATGTTTAAATGTATCATGTAATACTCTCTGATGTTATTATTGACAAATAAGCTGCATACATTTAATTTCCACGTTTGATAAGTTTTGAAATATGTATACACCCATGCAGCCATCAACACAATCAAGATGATGAAAATATCTAATGTACTCAAAAGTACCCTCATGTCTCTTTGCAATCTCTTCCCATCCCCTCTCCTTCCTCCCCCATCCACAGAGAAACACTGATCTTCTTTCTATCACTGTGGATTAGTTTTAATTTCTAGATTTTTAAAAATACAGAATCATAAAGTATGTGCTTTTTTGTTTGACTTCTATCACTATGTGTAATTACTTTGAAATCTTTCCATGTGGTTTCCTGTATCAATAGCTCATTCTTTTTTATTGCTGAGTAATATTCCATTGTATGGATACACCACAATTTATTTGCTCAATTATATGTTGATGGATATTTGTGTTGTTTCCAGTTTGAAGCTATTAGAAATATTATATTCCTGTTTAGTTTTCTATTTTTAATGTGTCCATAACCTTCTTAAACTGATGGTACAGCCACTAATGAGATATAAGCCATAGATTTAAATAGTGTCTTAAGACATAAAATGTATATCAAGTATATCAAGGAGAAGAGAGGAAAATAATAAGAGGTTATTTCTACTATGACACAGTTTAAAGATACAGTTTAAAGATCTCCTTTAGATCCACCTCTTTCTTTAAAACCTAGCAGATGAACAATATTAACAGTTCACTTTTAACATTCCTGTTAATCGGCTATTAATTCTTAAGAGGGAATTAATAGAAGTCAACATAGAACAAGAATAGAACATAAGAAGATGGGGTTGGGAAGACGAATAGGGACGGGAATGATAATAGGGATTACAGAAGGAGAGACACGTTGATGAAGGCAATTGACAAGGTGCAAAGGACAAAATTCACCTATGTGCCAATTTCATTTAAATTGTCTCCCTTGACCCTTTGACATATATGATGCAGATGCCATCTCTTTTCCTAAATTTCCTAATTTCTTTTGCTTTCACCATATAGACTGCATTCAAACAGCAGGCCTTCATTTTTGTTAATATTCCTCCCCCCAAATATCTTCACATGGTAAAAATTATCAATACAAAATGAAATGGTGGCAGTTGGTATTAGGTTCAATATATGTACAATCAGCCCTCCATATCCACAGTTCTGCATCCATGGATCCAGTCAGTTGCACATTAAAAATATTCAGAAAGAAACTGAAATAATAGTAAAACAATACAAAATACAAATAAAAAACAATACAGTATAACAGCTATTTACATAGCATTTACATTGTATTGGGTATTATAAGTAATCTAGAGATTATTTGAAGTATATGGGGAGGGTGTGCACAGGTTATATATAGATACTATGCCATTTTACATAAGGGACTTGAGCATGTATGTGATGGCAGCAGCAGCCCCCCTACAGCAGCTGCTGCCATGACCCTGGCTGCAGGTGGGGAGGCGTGGCCAGGAGCAGGCCGGAGCCCCACCCTCCCAGGTGCAGCTTCAGCTATCAAAGCCATGGCTACAGACTTGGACGTCTCTGCACTCTTGGGGGCCCAGAAAGGCCCCCCAGGCCCCACAGGCTCGGAGGTATCTGTTCCTGCTGCCTGGTCTCTCACCACTCCTGGCACCTGCTCTGGTCTCAGAGCAAGGTTGGCCTGAGCCCAGGCACTGTCACAGCCTGACTGGATGTGCACATGCTTGGGGCAGCACTGACATGCCAGCCCCCTGCTGCATTGGCCCCCTCTCAACTTTGGGCATTGATATGCACAGGAGGGAGGCTGAGGGGGGCTGAGGGCAACTCGGTGCTGGCCTGCAGGCACCCCATGGTACAAACAGCCTGGGCACCATAAATGGCAGCAAGAGGCAGACAGGCTCCTGGATTGAAGGGCACAGGCCCAGTGAGCCCCACCCACAAGCCAGGGGAGGCCTGAAGCCTGGGGGCCAGGCTGAGAGCTTGTGGTGCTTTCTCTGGGTGAGCCCATGGCTGCCCATGGACCAATTGCCACACACTTCCTCCCCTCTTAAGCTCATATAAACCTCAGACTCAGCCAGACTTGGGGAGATGACAGGATGACCAGCTGTGGAGAGCAGCTACCCACCCTAGGGTCTCTTCTCTGCTGAGAGCTGAAGAGATGACGGGATGACCAGCTACAGAGAGGAGCTACCCACTTCAGGGTCGTCTCCTCTCTGCTGACAGCTGAACACTCAATGAGAAAACCTGCCTGCGGAGAGGAGCTACTCACTCCAGGGTCTCTTTTCCGCTGAGAACTGAGTACTAGTTGGGACTCCCTGCCTGCAGAGAGGAACTACCCAATGTTGGTCTCCTCTGAGCTGTTCTGTTGCTCCATAAAGGTCCTCTTTGCCTTGCTCACCCTCCACTTGTCCATGTACCTCATTCTCCTTGGCCACAGGACAAGAACTTGGGAACTGCCATAGTGGGGCCAAAAAAGCTGTAACACAAACAGCGTTAACACATGCCCCTGGCTCACCACACTGTGGGCAACAACAAAGAGAGAAGAAAAAAAGAAAAGAAGAAAGAAGGAGAGAAGAGCAGTGGCCCTTCAGGGAGCCCAGATCTAGGACCTCCTGGTGCCAGGGCTGTGACATCCTCTTTGGGGCTTTGTGGTTCCTGGCATCTCCAACCCTCCAGGTGCTACCATTTTCCCCAGTGCCAGCTGTGGAAGCTGCTTGTGGTATGCTTCGTCCAGCCACAGCCTCACAAAAAGCTGGCACCCGTGCTGACATTCCTGGCTGTGAGCAGTGGCCAGACCCCATACTTTCTAACACACCCTTCACCACTCTGTGCCTGGCTTGCCCTTGGCAGGTGCAGGGTCCAGGCCAGTAGCACGAGCTGAATGCAGCCTGCCAGGACGAGTAGGCCCTGCAGGCCTGAGCAAAACTAGGGCAAAGGCGCCACTGGCCACAGAGGTTTCTGACTGGCAAAGCGACACCCGAAGCATTCTGTAACACATGGATTTTGGTATTTGCAAGGGGTCTTGGAACCAATGCTTTTTAAATACCAAAAGATGACTGTGTATTGGCATACAATTTATAATATATGTATGATAACTAATAATAACAATAGCTTAAACAAAATAGAGTATTATTTTTCTTGCACATGAAAATGTCTGGAGTAGGCAATCGAAAGCTGATACAGTATCAGCATGGTATTAGGAAACCCTATCCCTTCTATTTTATGCCTTTCTAGCCTTAGCCTGAAATCTTTTGTTCAGAGGTAGTTTATTGGTTATCTGTGTATATGTAAGCCTATGAGGATCTGTCTGTATGTGCTCTCTCTCACTCTCTTCCTCTCTCTCTCTTTCCCTCTCTCTCTCTCTCTGTCACACACACGCACATACACACACACACGAGTATGGTGTAGTAATGTAACAGTGAAAGCACAAAAATAATTAATACAACTAACTCCATTTTTGTTTAAGGGGTCTTTACCAATCTCTGCACATAGACTAGGATAATTTTAGAGCACCGGGGTAATATGCAAAAACAGTAAATGTGTAGTTTTAAAAACTAAGTCTGGGATTAAAGGAGAAGTACATAAACCCATAAAAACTGATATGCTATTCAGCATCTTTTTTACTGAGAGGTTCCAGTCACACATGCACACACACACTTTTAAAATTTTAATCAGATACATATTTAATGATCTACCATTTGATCACCTCCTTTCTAGAATCAGTGTTCCTTTGACCCCAAGATACCTGCAGGTATTGCCTCTTTTAATAATCACAGCACTTGTATGAAGTATACATTATTATTTCCATTTTGAGAATAAAACAACCTCTAGCATCACTTTTTGGGTAAGTTTTTATTGAAGGATGACATACATAGAGAAATGTGAGCAAATGTTTATAATTCAATTTGTTCTTACATGCCTTTTAGCCATCATCTAGATCTGGATTTAGAACATCTTCAGCATCCCAGTAGCTTCATTTATGCCCTCTCATAGTCAATAGAGAGGTCTAGCCTACAGATGGAACCTATGAGATCTGGACAAAATCATTAAGGGAGTGTCATCATGGTAGGAGAAAAAAACATTTGAGTGCAGAAGCTCTAGGAGACAATTGATAATAAAGGAGTCTCATGCACGTACTACTTGTGAGCACCATGTTACACACAGAATAGGTTTTATTGGGAAAAATCTCACAAATGGAGACATAGCAGAGCACACATGATCCCCTAAGCTCTCATCTCCACAGGCAGGACTCCAGGAGAAGAACACCACTCCCATAGCACTCTAGTATGTGTAAGAATAGGTAGGAACACTTAGATTCCTAGGTAACCATGGAAACTTCCTCCTTAAAGAAGTGACTCTCCTAGAAGCAGCTGGTATCTGCTAGTTCTTTCAATTAGTTAATTCAGCCTTGCTAAACTACCAAAAGAGAAGAAATAAGCCTCCAGAACCATCTAGATGTCTCTCCTTGCCTAAAGAAGAAGCAGTATTAAGGAGTTTAGAGCAATCAATTATTTCAAATGCTGCTGATAAGTCAAGCGAAAGAACTGAAGATTGGATTTAGTAACAGGTAGGTCATTGACCATGTAGACAAAGCCGGTTTTAATGGAGTGCTGGAGGAAATGCCTTAGTGGAATAAAATTAAGAGCAGTTGAAGAAGAGGAATTGGAAACAGTGACTATAAAGAACACTTGCAAGGAGTTTTGCTGCTAAAGGCAGAGAACAAATGGGTGACTTAGCTGGCAGGGGAAATGAGATCAAGCACAGTTTTTCTTCTTAATATAAAAAATAAAACGTTAAGTCAGCCTGCTTACAGGAATGATGCAGAAGAGAGCAAAAACTGATAGGAGGAGTAAAGGGAGACAGCAATGTCCTGAGTGAGACGACTTGGGATCTTGTGCACAAGAAGGGTGTATGACTTTAGAAAGAATAGAAAGGTTGATCTATCATAACAAGTTTGAAGACAGATTGCATGTGGAAAGATGCTGGAAGGAGGGGTTAGATGTGGTGGTTGTGGTGGTGGTGGAGAGTGGGTCCATGAAAGTTCTTCTCTGATTTCTTCAATCTTCTTAGAGAACTAAGAAGCAAGGTCACCAGCTGAAAGTGAGGATGACAAGAAGGTGTTGGACATTTGAGGGGAGATGAGAGGCATGAAATAATTATATGAAATTATATGCTATTGAAAATAATTGGTAAGCCATTCTCAGTGGGCTCACACTAGGAGTATAGTAGCATTTGTCAGAAAATTAAACAGCTAAAATCCTAAGCATTATTCACCCAGAAAAAATATGGGCATGCCTGAACTCATTACTCCCACATAGCCCAAACCTGACAGTTTTCTTCTGTAACTTAACATTTAAGATGTTGAGTTACAACATGTTTGCTATGTTTGCCTTTCATTACAATATTTCACGTTGACTATTGAGAACTATAAGCCAATTTCCTTTTAGACTCTTGACATTTTGCTATTAGTTACTGTTTAACAAGAGCCATATCAGCTGTGCAGCACCTCCAGGGAAAGGCTGGATAAGTGTGTCTCCAGCAAGATAGAAGAAAAGCTACTTGTTAGCTTGTGTCTTCTATTTCCTTTTGTTAATTCTTTGTTTCAACTAGGATGAAAAATCTAGACCTCTTTGCTTCATTTTGGTGACTGTATTAAAAGGAGACCATCTAAATCAACTGAGATAGCTCAGTGTTCCCTTACAGGCACATTTATCAAGTTAAAATCTGGGTCATCTCCCCTCATGCAGAAGACAAAAGGAAATTATATTTTCAGGTCTGTCTTGATGCGTCCATTAAAAAAAAGGAGTAATTTTTTTTTCTGTTCGTTAAAAACATGAAAGAGCCTCTATTCCAGCTGTCACTGGAACAAAATAGGAAAGACAGACTGAGCTTTTCGGATTTATTTCATTTTGATCATTCAATATGTTTTCAATAAGATGCTAGATTTGGTTTTAAAATAAATATGAAAAATGTAATGGCAGATCCATCAGGCAAAAGGTTTGGCTTGAATTCGCAGTGGATGATAACATAGGAATACCAGATGTGGAGGGAATACATGAGAAGAAGAGCAATTTTATAAGCTAAAAAGTAGTGGGCTCAGCATTTTTTAGGACTCTTAGTGCTTTGACTATTCTTCTTTTAATAATAAGTAGAGGATGAGTAGATTATTCAGCAGTAACCTATTACAGCCAAAAATTCCAGAAAACCCATATAAGGCTTCTTGTAGTCTACAATTATGCGAATGCATGCATAAAACTAAAGAGAACTCTGAGGAAGAAATGATATGATTGTGCCCCAGTGCCTCCTGGCTTATACAATAATACTCGGCCCATGTTGCATCAATTTGCTAATATAAACATGATATTGACTACATTTTATATGGTAATTATATATCTTCAAGAGGAAGATAAATTTGAGATGCCAATGATTTAAAGAGGAAAAACAATTTATATCATACTATACATAGGAGACTTTCCATCTGGAGCATTCACTGATTTTTGAACAGTTTGAAGTGACTACTGAAAGATCCAAATGAACTTTATCTCCGATATAACTTGATAGAGTTATCAGACTAGAAACTTTAGAAAGAGTGCAAGTGAAGAAATGCACATATCAGAGAACTATCACCCCCAAAACTATTTCTTGAATTAGAATTTTTAATAGGAAACACTAATTAAAACCTTGTAGGATATTTGGCTTTTTCAAACCTTTGTATAAATTCCATTGCATATATATGCATAAAATATATATAATACATGTATAATTTCTAGTGATTTATTACTTTTAGATGATAATATCTGTTTTAAGATTTATTCATGGCATTAAACTTAAATACACTTTCCAAAGGAGCCCAGGACATTCATCCCGTCATGAAACTTATAAGATTTTTATTTTCTTGCCATATATGCTCTATTTTAATGTAGAGAGAGAAATAGAAACTTAAAGTTTCAGAAGACTTGGCACACTCAAAAGCATACATGGAGGCTTGTATCCTACATTGCATATAATTACTATGTTTCCAAATTATGTTTTGGTAGGAGCTTATCCAGATTAGCTATAGAGCAAAGGAATGTTGGGGCAGGAAGTAACCCTAGAGAGGGTCAGGGCTCTAGGCCAACTGAACTTGTTTTATGAGTAAAGAAATTCTCCTGGGGAAGTTAAAGGTCATCACCAGTGTTACATTATTGTATAGCATGGTCTCTGTCTTCCGTTGTATAGTATATTTGGGAAAGTTTACCAAGCATATGTAAAGACAGACTTGGGGTCAGTCTAGTCCACATTAAAATCTCTGCTAAACTAATAGCTATGTACCTTTGAGTGTTATTCAGCTTTTCTGAAACCCAGCTCCTATATCTTAAATCAAAGATAATAAATAGCATAACACATAGAGTTGTAATGAGAATTAGTGGAGGTAATCATTGTAATAGGTCATAGCACATATAAAATACATAATAACACAGGAAATGTATAAATCTAGTATGCTAAAATTCCCAGTGGTATTGTAATAGAGAATAAAATAGTCTTCTATAAATAGCTTAACAATTAAATTTGAGTGGAGTTTTATGAAAAAATTCTTCAGACTCTTTATATTCATGAGTTTCATTAGTTGCAGACAGTTTAATATTTAATATGAGGCACTTAGGTACTCTACGTGTCTATGCAAAACCAAACCACTATGAAGGAGCTCTATGCAGATGAAACAGTGGGTGATCCTATGCACCTATTTGCAATGCAAATGAACATGATATATATTCATATATACCTGACTGAAAAAACTTGAAGTAAACTGGCCCTCTTGATTTATCCTTTTTCATTAATTGAATCTGGTAATACTAAAATCAGAACTTAACATCTTCAATGAATAGATTATCATTTTAAATACAGACAAAATATAAGAAAAACACTATATTGTACTCTTATTTGTTTGAATTTAGTCAATCTAGATGTTCAAACTCTGCATGTAAGAATTCTGAACCTGAACATCAAAGATTTTTGCAAAGGACACCCAGCGAGATGCCAACCAAGAGTTATGACCAACTGGCACCAAAACAACTCTTTTTGGCTGATAGGCAAATTGTACTTGGATCAGGGAGAAAGCCAAAGCACTGAAGATTCTCTCACAGCATTCTAAACAGCAAATAGTTTTATTCTTCAGAAAAGGGGCTCCTTCCTCAAAGCCTCCTTGTAAACAAATAACCCAAAACATATACAGACAGCAATGGCTGTTACTGGAGCAAGTTTTTAAACAATATTTAAAAGTTCTTCAGGCTGGGCGCAGTGGCTCATGCCAGTAATCCCGGCACTTTGGGAGGCCAAGGTAGGTGCATCACTTGAGGTCAGGAGTTCAAGACCAGCCTCGTCAACATGGTGAAACTCCATCTCTACTAAAAATACCAAAATTAGCCATGCATGGTGGCACATGCCTGTAATCCCAGCTACTCGAGAGGCTGAGGCAAGAGAATTGCATGAACCCAGGAGGTGGAGGTTGTAGTGAGCTGAGATCGCACCACTGTACTCTAGCCCAGGCAAGAAAGCAAGACTCCATCTCAAAAAAAAAAAAAAAAAAATTCTTCAAAAAGGGGCTTAAAAGTTTTAAAGAACTATTACTGCTATTGCACATTGGGATCCATTTAATTTATTGTATCATTTCAAGTCCTTTGAGAAAGAGATGTCAAAATGAATTAAATGTTTGAAGGATTTATGGGAGAAAACACCTGTGCAGGATATAGGAGAGAGAAGCAGGGGAGCCTTCATACCAAACTGCAGGTTTAGCATCTGTCTAAGGAAGAAGGAAGAAAGGATGATTGTGTACAAGGAGACTCAGACTATAATGAAGCTCTGAGAGTATCTCAATGAGATCAAGAGGGAGCACTAGAGCAAAGATTCATCTGTAGAGGAGTCCAGTGTCAGGCAGAAATGGCCCAGCTCTAGTAGCCAGTTGTTGGCTGGATGCAGCCTGCAAGAAACTGTGGCCTTGGCAAAAACATTATGAATCCAACATATTTTTGAATTGTTGTCCACTGGAGACTGTCAGCCAACCCCAGTACTTGCAGGAAGTTCTCTCGAAGGGATATGGGAGCAGTGCATCTTCATAGCTACCATAGTTGCCTCCCTAAAACACCACCCCCAAGGATTCTCTAATCAGGCTACTCAGAAAGACAAGAGAGTTAAGAACAATTAAAACAGTTATATGCAGCTTTCCATATATAGCATTATATACAATACATTATAGGCAATAGTTAGGGCTCTGATGTTAATTTCCAGTTCCTATGAAATAAATTAGTAAAACCTTTGGTCCGGCATGGCTTAAAAGATTATAATTGCTTCAGCTGTGGTACAGCTCAGGTTTCTTTCTTAGCCATTTGTGGTCCAGGTTTCCTTCATGTGAGTTTCATGCAGTTATAGGCTGAAATGGATTTTCCATTGAATAATTGACCATATTACTAATACTACTAGAGAAATGATCAGTTCAACTGCGTAAAGTTCTTATCTCATAAACATTTCCATAACTATTTTCATAGTCTATTCATATAACTTTTCATACACTATTTCAATAACTTTGTGACTCCTTTATTTTGTAAAACTTAAAGATTATTCTTTGTTCTTTCTTGACAATTATTATTATGTGGGAATGGTGACTTCCCATATAAGATCTTGTGAAGTTCATGACTATTTTTCTTCTAATAATAAGTGGAGGATGAGTAGGTCATTCAACAGTAATCTATTATAGTCAAAAATTCCAGAAAACCCATACAAGGTTTCCTGTAGTCTACAGCTATGAGAATGTATGCATAAAACTAAAGAGTACTTTGAGGAGGAAATATGATTGTGTCATATGATGAGAATGATGACTTCCCATATAAGAGCCTGTGAAGTTCTCCTGTTACTTACTGAGGTGCTTCTGTTGTTCTGCACACAGAGAAGTGTAGAGCATTCAAGAAGAAACGTTATTATGTCTTCTTTGAAGTTCGCTAGGGAGCAATAATTCTAGTATTTCCTCGGTAAATTCTGTATCTAGATGAATCAACAAAGTACAGGCTGTCTCTTGAGCTAAACTTTTTACCGTGATGGTATAATCTAACCTTAACCCAGAATGTGCCAAGAATTTTGACAACTCCTCCACAGGAAAGAATGCATTCTGTTACAAGATTCCTCCCTGACTTACGCTGAGGTAATTCTCTGCCAAGCAAGCACAGAAATCAGGTGCCAGCCCTTATGAGAAATGAAAGAAATTAATCTATAATGGGAGTTGGAATAGTGACCGGCTTTATTCCACTTTGTATCCTTCCTTTCCCCAAAGTATGTGAATCAACTGGGTCTATGTGAACCTGAGAGAAGCCTTGTGAGGATTTTTAACACAACTACCATTCTCTCAGACTCATTTTTGCTTTAACCATATTAGGACATACCAAGAAAGTTGGATTAATAACAATGCCAAATTTTAATGTAAATAATTCCTATTGAAAAAAAGACTTTTAATGCTTTGCTTTGTGTGTTAATGAAAGTTATCTTTCAGTCTCAGATTGCTTCAAGGGTTTATCACAGTTCTTGGACTACACAGCTTGGTCACATTTCCTTATGCAGAGGAGAGGCGGAGAAAATGTCTAAAGCAGGCAGCCAGTTGCCTCTTTTAGTTTTTTCTTTTTGCAATACTCTCAATGACCTGTTTCTTAAACTAAACCAGAAGTATTACTTTCATCTTTATACAAATCATTGCTTTTTAAAATATTAAAAAGTTGTCCTTATCACTAAAAAATCTAATAAAACTAATATAAAGAGTGAATTTATAAAGTTTTACATACTCATTGGGAAAAAAGTCAAACATTACAACAAAGTGTGTAAGAAAAAAGAGAGAGAGTGAATATTCATCTTTTTCCACTTCCCTCTTCTCCCATTTCCACCCTGTTGGGGTAACTGGATCTTTTGCCATACATTTTTATGAAAGTTCATTCGTATTTTAGTTATTTTTCTGCAACTATTTTTCTTTAACAACATATCACTGACAGCCAACTATATTAGTGAATACTTGTCAATCTCATTCTTTTAAAAGTAGTATAACATTCTGTTGTATGAACTTTTAATTTAAGTGATCTGTATTAAGGAGCATTTTAATTGTCACCAATTTTCCTCTATTACCGTTAAAACCGGAAGAAATATCTTTTTCCCTATGTCTTTGCACTTGGGTAAATGTTACTGTAGGATAATCCCAGCAGTGAAATTGATGGATCAAAGGGTAGACAGAATTTAAATTTTAATATATATTGCCAAATTGCCTTTTTAAAATGTTACTAACCATACATTTCCATAATCATATGTACGTTTATCTTTCCCCATGCACTTGTCATCACTGGGCGTTATCAATCTTTTTGATGTGTTGCATTTCCCAATTGTAAATTGCTGAAATCATTAATACCTTCAGGATATATTTTTAAAGACGGAAATGTGGTTTCACCTGCTTAAGCATTCTAAGGTTCAGCAATATTTTGATGCATATTTTATAAACCAAAAACTAAGAGGTAGAAAAAATGACTCCACTAAGCAGACGATGCCATCAGCTGCTAGGAGTAGTTTGCTATTGGGTGGTCCCCAAACTGGTAGGAATTCAAACAGTTAGTGGTGGTGATTGCAAAGTTACTTTCAATGTTACATTCTTTTCAACACTTCAAGATTGGGTTTGCTGAAGTGAAAATAGCACAGGCTTTGAAGTCATTTAGAACTAAGATCAAATTCCTGCTCTCATTCTTAATGGGTGAACTCTCTGAGCCTTAGTTTCCTCAAATGAAGAGTAGTTGTGCTCTGTCCTATCTCACAACAGAGTTAAATATAAAAACAGCTATGAGGAACAAATAGACAAATGTGCCATATAAAAATTAAATATTCATAAAAACAATGTACCATTTTAAAAAGTCAAAAGACAACAAACGTGGGACCATTTTAAAATTTGCTTCCTTCATAATAAACGTACACTTCTGAAAGTGGAATTCCTGTATAAAAGGATACACGCATTTAAGTTTATAAATGTGCCAAACTGTTCTGAAAATAAGTTTTACCTGTCTATATTCTCAATTGACATTGAATAAAAATACCAAGTGTTGGTAAGAATGTAAGCAATGAAAGTTTTCATACACTGCTGGCAGAAGCACAAATTCATACAACCACTTTTGAACATCGTTTGGCTACATATATATATATATATGTACTCAAGAAAAATGTGGATGAACAGTCTCTAAAAGACATACAACAGAATGTCCATAGGAAAACTATTTGTAATAACCAAAAATTGAAATCTACCCAAATACCCATAGATAGTAGTATTTTGCTATCAAGTTGTTGCTGTCTTCTGCATATATGTTTCTTACATATTTCACATTGTATTACTTTTCTTTTAGCTTTATTTTCAATAATGAGCATCAGATTGCCCAAAAAATGAAATTCAACTTTTTAAACAAGGATTTGATAAGTTCTTAATACACTGAATTCTATACCGGGCTCCTCAATTGAAAACCCAGCCTGAACCTCTTTTCCAAGCTGCTCTTAGACCAATATCTGCCGACTTCCAGCCCTGTTCCCACTAAAGAAATGTACAGGGGTCTCAAGGAGATCGTACTGTAAATACCGCCCACTGGCTCATGCTAGAGAATTCCCGAGCTGTCTTTCCTCCGGCTATGTCCCCATTCACCAGACAAGGAAACTTTGGATGAATGAGATGTGCCTGGCCATGGGCTGTGGTTCCTCTTCAGACCATTCTTTGTGATATCTCAGACTTTGGAGATCCTAGCTAAAGTGTGCTAGAGTTCCAAGGTGGTGGAGGGAGAGGTTGGCTAGAGCTTGGACATGTATGCTCCTATACACACATATATAGGAGACCCTTGCTGAGCACAGTGGGAGCCAAGAGTGGGGAAAGTGGCAATGATTGGGGACTAAGAATCAAACTGGGGACCAGATATCCCTGAATGACTACCTTCTGGTGCAAAATTCTGAGAGGTCTGAGAAATCTAAATTCAAACCTGTCCTTTCAGGTCATTGTGAAGGTATATTTCTCAAGGTAAGAGGATAGAACACATTGTAGCCAACAATTCGTTAGACTGACAATACTTTAAAATATTAATATTTAGACTTATGGATTTACACTATGCGGGCTTCATTTGTCCTCTGGCTGTGGCTCCCACAAATGTTAGAAGTGGGCCTACATGTGACGGTAGTAAAATGCAATAGACTTTCCTTATGTCTTTCCCTGCTACCACTACCATTAGTCTGGTTCCTAGATATTGAAAGATAATTTTAAAGTTTTTGCCAAAGACAGATGCTTGTAGGGTGGTGGCCTGAAAACACAAATTGAGCAAGATGGTAGCAGGGCTACATGGAGAGGTATGGAGTTGTTCACAGAATGCTCTTGTTTCACTGGACTATATCAATCTCGTTGTGTGACTTGGTCTAGTTGATTTTCTTCTCCAAGCCACTTTCTTACTAATAAAGAAAGGATAATCACACTTTTTCACAGGACTACTGTGAAAAAAACCTTACATAATTTATGCGATTTGTGCTTGGAATATTGCATAGTGTTAAAAAAATATGGTAAACACATTTTATGAAGCAAATACAATTTGGATAATCTGATTTATTTTTGTCTACAACAGCTGAAACCTATTTTACTTAGCTTTTAAATTCTTTTATAGAGGTATCACTGTTTTTTATGTGGCTAGACATCTCAGCCTTACACCTGGTTCAGAAAGTGCTCCAGAGGGCCAGTGGCTGGGAGAAAAGTGCTATTACCTTACTAGTCATCTTGTTCCTCAATATAGCCCTTACCCTACCTAAGGAGTTTTTCCAGCTGAAATTCTCCAGTAGTTCATACCCTCACTTGACCTTTTCTAGCTTCACTGGGTAGACATTGGGTAGGCAGAGCTGGGATTTTTTCAAGCTCAAAAGGGTTCAGTGTTATTTCTCTTGGGCATCCATGATGCCCTCAGTCAAGTCTGATTAGCAAGTTACATTGAGAGTTTATTTAGTAATTGGAAAGGATCTGTGTGCTTTTTATGAAGGAAAGCTGTTATGAGAAACTTTCTCATACCTGGTCAGATTACTTTCTCATTTATATCCTTTTTTTTTTTTGCTTTTATATTTTCACTTCTTTTAAAAATTAAGAAGATAGAGGTAAAGAAAAAAATCCTACAGTATGTGAAGATAGGAAGTAGGAAAGGATTGAAATGGAAAATGAAAGAAGGGATAGACATCCCTTTATCACATTGAGGTGCCTGAATTCACTTCCTGGGAGTGTAGGCTGAATAAGTAGCACAGGTTGTTTGGAACTGGGATCCCACCACATCTAACAGACTCCAGGGCTTCTGCCATTTCCATTACTCTATGGCACCTAGCTGAAAGCTTATGGTCTTCCTCTATCTTGTGGTGACCACAATGGAATTGAATTTGATACCGGGAACAGCAATTTATGAAGGAGTTTGATAAACTGGAGCACACACCAAGGAGGTAGCCCAGGATGGTGTAGGGTCAGCAAGTCTCATTGACTTCTCATGTCAATGAGAAGTAGTGAAAACACCTGTGTGTGTTTGGTCTGGAGAAGAGGTAACTGGCAGTATGACATGTAAGTGTGTCTCATGAAACAAACAAATTTAAATTTCTAATTTTTTCCCTATGAGAGATAGAATCAGGTACAAATAATAGAATAGCAAATTCGTAGTAACATATTTTTAACAAATAATGCAGTCATGCTGCCCAGTGAGGGAATTAGTGGGTTACTCATCAGTACAATTATTCAGAAAGCAGAAATCATCTCAATGTTTCTAATTGTTTCATCATCTTTGATAGATGATTGTCTATCAGATTGGTTTTTTAAACAGGTTTCTGCATTTGGTGAGAAGGTAAAGAAAATAATGTCAATTTTTTAAAATCTCCACGCTTAAATTATTTAAAGGGGAATGTTTATTCATGAGTCTCTTTTGAGACCTGTTTTATTTTGTTCCTCTCTACCAGGTGGCTGTATCTAATCTGGCATATCCCTGGCCTGGAACTTTCCTGTGGCTGAATCCACTAAAGAGCATAAAGGAGATCAGTTTTATTTATTCCTTTGAGTTTTTATAAACTCTGAATTGAAATACCTATTTTTTGAAATTCATAAAATAAATGGTAATTTTTGTTCATTTGTTTTTGCTTTTTTTATTATACTTTAAGTTCTAAGGTACATGTGCACAACGTGCAGGTTTGTTACGTAGGTATACATGTGTCATGTTGGTTTGCTGCACCTATTAACTCGTCATTTACATTAGGTATTTCTCCTAATGTTATCCCTCCCCCATGCCCTCACCCCATGACAGGCCCCAATGTGTGATGTTCCCCACCCTGTGTCCAAGTGTTCTCATTGTCCAATTCCCACCTATGAGTGAGAACATGTGGTGTTTGGTTTTCTGCCATTGCTATAGTTTGCTCAGAATGGTTTCCAGCTTCATCCATATTCCTTCAAAGGACATGAACTCGTCCATTTTTATGGCTGCATAGTATTCCGTGTTGTATATGTGCCACATTTTCTTAATCCAGTCTATCATTGATGGACATTTGGATTGGTTCCAAGTCTTTCCTATTGTGAATAGTGCCCCAATAAACATACGTGTGCATGTGTCTTCATAGCAGCATGATTTATAATCCTTTGGGTATATACTCAGTAATGGGATGGCTGGGTCAAATGGTATTTCTAGTTCTAGATCCTTGAGGAATCACCACACTGTCTTCCACAACAGTTGAACTAGTTTACACTCCCACCAACAGTATAAAAGTGTTCCTATTTCTCTATATCCTCTCCAGCATCTGTTGTTTCCTGACTTTTTAATGATCGCCATTCTAACTGGTGTGAGATGGTATCTCATTGTGGTTTTGATTTGCATTTCTCTGATAACCAGTGGTGATGAGCATTTTTTCATGTGTCCGTTCGCTGCATAAATGTCTTCTTTTGAAAAGTGTCTGTTCTTATACTTTGCCCACTTTTTGATGGGGTTGTTTGATTTTTTCTTGTAAGTTTGTTTAAGTTCTTTGTAGATTCTGGATATTAGCCCTTTGTCAGATGGGTAGATTGCAAAATATTTCTCCCATTCATGTAGGTTGCCTGTTAACTCTGATGGTAGTTTCTTTTGCTGTGCAGAAACTCTTTAGTTTAATTAGATCCCATTTGCTAATTTTGGCTTTTGTTGCCATTGCTTTTGGTGTTTTAGTCATGAAGTCCTTGCCCATGCCTATGTCCTGAATGGTATTGCCTAGGTTTTCTTCTAGGGTTTTTATGGTTTTAGGTCTAACATTTAACTCTTTAATCCATCTTGAATTAATTTTTGTATAAGGTGTAAGAAAGGGATCCAGTCTCCGCTTTCTACATATGGCTAGCCAGTTTTCCCAGCACCATATATTAAATAGGGAATCCTTTCCCCATTTCTTGTTTTTGTCAGGTGTGTCAAAGATCAGATGGTTGTAGATGTGTGGTATTATTTCTGAGGGCTCTGTTCTGTTCCATTGGTCTATATACCTGTTTTGGTACCAGTACCATGCTGGTTTGGTTACTGTAGCCTTGTAGTATAGTTTGAAGTCAGGGTCAGGTCATGTGATGCCTCTAGCTTTGTTCTTTTGGCTTAGGATTGACTTGGCGATGTGGGCTCTTTTTTGGTTCCATATGAACTTTAAAGTACTTTTTTCCAATTCTATGAAGAAAGTCATTGGTAGCTTGATGGGGATGGCATTGAATCTATAAATTACCTTGGACAGTATGGCCATTTTCACGATATTGATTCTTCCTATCCATGGGCATGGAATGTTCTTCCATTTGTTTGTGTCCTCTTTTATTTCATTGAGCAGTGGTTTGTAGTTCTCCTTGAAGAGGTCCTTCACATCCCTTGTAAGTTGGATTCCTAGGTGTTTTATTCTCTTTGCAGTAATTGTGAATGGGAGTTCACTCATGATTTGGCTCTCTGTTTGTCTGTTATTGGTACGTAGGAATGCCTGTGAGTTTTGCACATTGATTTTTTATCCTGAGGCTTTGCTGAAGTTGCTTATCAGCTTAAGGAGATTTTGGGCTGAGACAATGGGGTTTTCTAAATATACAATCATGTCACCTGCAAACAAGGACAATTTGACTTCCTCATTTCCTAACTGAATACCCTTTATTTCTTTCTCTTGCCTGATTGCCCTGGCCAGAACTTCCAACGCTATGTTGAATAGGAGTGGTGAGAGAGGGCATCCTTGTCTTGTGCCAGTTTTCAAAGGGAATGCTTCCAGTTTTTGCCCATTCTTTATGATGTTGGCTGTGGGCTTGTCACAAATAGCTCTTATTATTTTGAGATACATTTCATCAATACCTAGTTTATTGAGAGTTTTTAGCATGAAGCGCTGTTGAATTTTGTCGAAGGCCTATTCTGCATCTATTGAGATAATCATGTGGTTTTTGTCATTGGTTCTGTTCATATGCTGGATTACGTTTATTGATTTGCGTATGTTGAACCAGCCTTGCATCCCAGGGATGAAGCCAACTTGATCTTTGTGGATAAGCTTTTTGATGTGCTGCTGCATTCAGTTTGCCAGTATTTTATTGAGGATTTTTGCATCAATGTTCATCAGGGAGACTGATCTAAAATTCTCTTTTTTTGTTGTGTCTCTGCTGAGATTTGGTATCAGGATGATGCTGGCTTCATAAAATGAGTTAGGGAGGATTCCCTCTTTTTCTATTGATTGGAATAGTTTCAGAAGGAGTGGTACCAGCTCCTCCTTGTACCTCTGGTAGAATTCGGCTGTGAATCTGTCTGGTCCTGGACTTTTTTTGTTGTTGGCCTATTAATTGTTGCCTCCATTTCAGAGCCTGTTATTGGTTTATTCAGGGATTCAACTTCTTCCCGGTTTAGTCTTGGGAGGGAGTATGTGCACAGGAATTTATGCATTTCTTCTAGATTTTCTAGTGTATTTGCATAGAGGAGTTAATAGTATTCTCTGATGTTAGTTTATTTCTGTGGGTATCAGTGTTGATGTCCCCTTTATCATTTTTTATTGTGTCTATTTGATTCTTCTCTCTTTTCTTCTTTATTATTCTTGCTAGCAGTCTATCAATTTTGTTGATCTTTTCAAAAGAACCAGCTCCTGGATTCATTGATTTTTTTAAGAGTTTTTTGTGTCTCTATCTCCTTCACAGATCCTGTGTGATCTTAGTTATTTCTTGCCTTCTGCTAGCTTTTAAATTTGTTTGCTCTTGCTTCTCTAGTTCTTTTAATTGTGATGTTAGGGTATTGATTTTAGATCTTTCCTGCTTTGTCTTGTGGGCATTCAGTGCTTTAAATTTCCCTGTACACACTGCTTTAAATGTGTCCCAGAGATTCTTGTACATTGCGTCTTTGTTCTCATTGATTTCAAAGAACATCTTTATTTCTGCCTTCATTTTGTTATTTACCCAGTAGTCATTCAGGGGCAGGTTGTCCAGTTCCCAGGTAGTTGTGCAGTTTTGACTGAGTTTCTTAATCCTGAGTTCTAATTTGATTGCTCTGTGGCCTGAGAGGCAGTTTGTTGCGATTTTTGTTCTTTTACATTCGCTGACAAGTGCTTTACTTCCAACTATGTAGTCAATTTTGGACTAAGTGTGATGTGGTGCTGAGAAGAATGTATATTCTGTTGATTTGGGGTGGAGAGTTCTGTAGATGTCTATTAGGTCTGCTTGGTACAGAGCTGAGTTCAATTCCTGGACATTCTTGTTAACCTTCTGTCTTGTTGATCTGTCTAATATTGACCGTGGGATGTTAAAGTCTCTCATTATTATTGTGTGGGTGTCTAAGTCTCTTTGTAGGTCTCTAAGGACTTGCTTTATGAATCTAGGTGCTCCTGTATTGGGTGCATATATATTTAGGATAGTTAACTCTTCTTGTTGAATTGATCCCTTTACCATTATGTAATGGCCTTCTTTGTCCCTTTTGATCTTTGTTTGTTTAAAGTCTGTTTTATCAGAGACTAGGATTGCAACCCTTGCTTTTTTTGTTTTCCATTTGCTTGGCAGATCTTCCTCCATCCCTTTATTTTGAGTCTGTGTGTGTCTCTGCATGTGAGATGGGTCTCCTGAATGCAGCACACTGATGGGTCTTGACTCTTTATCTAATTTGCCAGTCCGTATCTTTTAATTAGGGCATTTTTCCCATTTACATTTAAGGTTAATATTGTCATGTGTGAATTTGATCCTGTCATTGTCATGTTAGCTGGTTATTTTGCCCATTACTTGATGCAGTTCATTTTTTGCATCAATGGTCTTTACAATTTGGCATGTTTTTGTAGTGGCTGGTATCAGTTGTTCCTTTCCATGTTTAGTGCTTCCTTCAGGAGCTCTTGTAAGACAGGCCTGATGGTGGGTAAATCTGTCAGCCTTTGCTTGTCTGTAAAGGATTTTATTTCTCCTTCACTTCTGAAGCTTAGTTTGTCTGGATATGAGATTCTGGGTTGAAAATTCTTTTCCTTAAGAACGTTGAATATTGGCCCCCCTCTCTTCTGGCTTGTAGAGTTTCTGCCAAGAGATCCACTGTTAGTCTGATGGGCTTCCCTTTGTGGGTAACCCTACCTTTCTCTCTGGCTGCCCTTAACATTTTTTCCTTCATTTCAACCTTGGTGAATCTGATGATTATGTGTCTTGGGGTTGCTCTTCTTGAGGATTATCTTTGTGGTGTTCTCTGTATTTCCTGAATTTGAATGTTGGCCTGCCTTGCTAGGTTGGGGAAGTTCTCCTGGATAGCACCCTGAAGAGTGTTTTCCAATTTGGCTCCATTCTCCCCATCACTCTCAGGTACACCAATCAGATGTAGATTTGGTCTTTTCACATAGTCCCATATTTCTTGGATGCTTTGTTCATTTCTTTTTACTCTTTTTTCTCTAAACTTCTCTACTCACTTCATTTCATTCATTTGATCTTCAATCACTGAAACCTTTTCTTCCACTTGATCAAATTGGCTACTGAAACTTATGCATGCATCATGTAGTTCTCATGCGATGGTTTTCAGTGCCAGGAGGTCATTTAAGCTCTTCTCTACACTGTTTATTCTAGTTAGCCATTCGTCTAATCCTTTTTCAAGGTTTTTAGCTTCCTCATGATGGGTTCGAACGTCGTCCTTTAGCTCGAAAAAGTTTGTTATTACTGACCTTCTGAAGCCTACTTCTGTCAACTCATCAAAGTTATTCTCCTTCCAGCTTTGTACTGTTGCTGGCGAGGAGCTGCAATCCTTTGGAGGAGAAGAGGCACTCTGGTTTTTAGAATTTTCAGCTTTTCTGCTCTGGTTTCTCCCCATCTTTGTGGTTTTATCTATGTTTGGTCTTTGATGTTGGTGACTACAGATGGGGTTTTTGTGTGGATGTGCTTTTTGTTGATGTTGATGCTATTCCTTTCTGTTTGTTATTCTTCTACCAGTCAGGTCCCTCAGCTGCAGGTCTGTTGGAATTTGCTGGAGATCCACTCCAGACACTGTTTGCCTGGGTATCACCAGCAGAGGCTGCAGAACAGCAAATATTGCTGCCTGATCCTTCCTCTGGAAGCTTTGTCTCAGAGGGGCACCTGGCTGTATGAGGTGTCAGTCGGCCCCTACTGGGAGGTGTCTCCCAGTTAGGCTACACGGAGGTCAGGGACCCACTTGAGGAGGCAGTCTGTCCATTCTCAGAGCTCAAACACCATGCTGGGAGAACCACTGCTCTCTTCAGAGCTGTCAGACAGGGCCGTTTAAGTCTGCAGAAGTTTCTGCTGCCTTTTGTTCAGCTATGCCCTGCCCCCAGAGTTGGAGTCTACAGAGGCAAGCAGGCCTCATTGAGCTGCAGTGGGCTCCACACAGTTCAAGCTTCCCAGCCACTTTCTTTACCTACTTAAGCCTCAGCAATGGCTGACTTCCCTCCCCCAGCCAGGCTGCCATCTCTAGTTTGATGTCGGACTGCTGCACTAGCAGTGAGCATGGCTCCATGGGTGTGGGACCTGCTGAGCCAGGTACAGGAGGGAACTTCCTGGTCTGCTGGTTGTGAAAACTGAGGGAAAAGCACAGTATTTGGGCAGAAGTGTACCATTCCTCCAGGTACAGACTGTCGCGGCTTCCCTTGGCTAAGAAAGGGAAATTCCCCAACCCCTTGCTCTTCCCGGGTGAAGCGACGCCCCACCCTGCTTCAGCTCATTCTCTCTGGGCTGCACCCACTGTCCAACCAGTCCCAATGAGATGAACCAGGTACCTCAGTTGGAAATGCAGAAATCACCTGTCTTCTGCATCAATTACACAGGGAGCTGCAGACGAGAGCTGTTCCTATTTGGCCATCTTAGGTTGTTTTCCAGTAAATGGTAATTTTAAGCTTTCACCTGGCTCTGGGACCTTCTCATAAATTTTGGCTAAGAAGTCCCAGATCATGAAATAGCATTTTCCCTGTTACCTTCCAATATAGGGGGAAAGCAATAAATACTTCCCTAAGTCGTTTTTTTCTCTTCATGATTCCCTTGCCATCCTCACCCAAGGCAGTTGTGGGATGGAACTAGGGGACTAAGGTAAAGAGATTACCCTAGTCAAAGAGCTCTCACAATGTGCTCATAAGCATCACATGCTCAATTCCATGCTATGCTGAGTCCTGGGCAAGGAAGGAATTCTCAGCACTCTTATACCTGCTACCTGACATTCTTGAGCCTCTTACCCTGCTATGGTTGTCTTTAATCAGCACTTCAGTGATTTACTTATTATGTTTATTGTTCATAGTCTCTCCTAACTAGAATGCAAGCCCCATGAGGGCAGCATCTTTGTAGATGTGTCGTATAAATTTTGTTCCCTGATGCATGCTAAGTTTTTAGAACAAAGTCTGTCATAGTGTAGGCTCACCAACATTTGTATAAATGAAAGAACATGGTGAATGGGAATTCAGTGTTAGTTTAAAAAAATTCATTAAAGGGATAATGTTTTATTAGAATCTTATTAATTTTACCAGTAAACATTGTATTATTAGGGAGATATATATATATGTCATATTCATGAGATATATATACAGAGACTTATTTTGAGAAATTTGCTCACGTAATTGTGAAAACTGAAAAGTCAAATATCTACAGGGTAAATTGGTTGCAGATTTAGGGAATAGTTGATATCAGTTTGAGTCCAAAGGCTGCCTGCTGACAGAATTTTCTCTTGTTTGGGATAGGTCAGTTTTTTTCTCTTGATGCCTTCAACTGATCTATTGAGGCCCACCCACATTATGTAGGGCAATATGATTTACTCAAAGTCTAGCAAAATTGACACATAAAATTAACCATCTCAATGTGTCAACTTTGCTAGGGCATGGTACCCAGACATTTGGTCAAATATTATTCAAATAAATTTTGAATTTATCACAAATGTTTGATATCATAATTTGATTTACAAATATCAATCTAATACTTTATTTTACAGCTGAATGATCTCAGAGAGCAAACCCTTCCTTCTATAGGCCAAGAAATGGAGTCATTGTGAGATTAGTAACTAATTTACCCAAAATCACAGAGGACCTACACAGGACCCCAAGGCTCCAGACTAACAATCCTATGTTCTTCAACTACAAATGCTATAAAACAAAACAGCTATAAAATGCTACTTTAAGTGTTTTGGCGTCTTTTGTTTTGTTTTGAGAAGAAGCTTTGGCACTTTATAGTACAACAGAGTGACCAAAGCCATGCTCTAACCTCAGATAACTGTAGATTTAGGAAGTTTATACTGTGGTGTTTTATGGTTTGGGGAGATGGCGATCAATCAGAATTATTTTCTAATTGTTTCTATTGTCTTCAAGGCAGTTTATATTTTTTGCTAAGCCCTACTGGGGATGTATAAAAAAGTGGGGAGGGTGGGCCATAATAAGGTAAAATAGGTTGGACAAGATAAGTTGGCCAATATCTGAGTAAAGACCTCAAGGAACTATAGGAGGAAGCAAATGAATATTTGAGGAAGGGTGTTTAAATCAGAGAGAAAAGCCAGCAAAAAGGCTCCAAGTTAGGAGTCTGCCTGGCCTGCTTAAGAAACAGCAGGGAGGCCGGTGTGCTGGGAGCAGAATGGATGACCCAGTGATGGGGAAATTCATGGGAGATGAGGTGTGGGGCAAAGGTACATAGCTCATGTAGGGTCTCATGGGCCATTTTGAATTTTATTCTGATTTGAATGGGGAACCATTGGAGGGTTTTGAGCTGAGGAATGACATGATATTAGTTTTAAAAGGAATGACTATGTCAACTGAATTTACACTTTGGGTTGTTGTTGGTGTTGGTTGGGGGTTAGGGGTGGGGTTTGTCAAAGCAAGGAGACCAGTTGAGTTGAGAGACTACTGCAGTAATCTGAGAAATTCTGGTGGTTCAGACCAGGTGTCTCTGGACCTCTCCAAGAAATAGACAGAGTTTTGAACGTGGAATGTGATTGGCAGAGAAGAAGTAAGGATGATTTCAAAGGTTTGTGGCCTGGGTAACTGGCAGGAAGTAGTTGCCATCTACTGAGATGGAAATGTCACCCACTGTGATTGGAGTATGTTTAAGGAGAAAGAACCAGTGTTCAGATGTGGACATGTCAAGTTTCCACTTGGAGATACTCCATCCAAATGGAGACACCCAGTTGTTAGCCTGGAGCTCTGTAGAGAGGTCTGGGTTGGAGATATAAATCCAAGAGATACAAGTTTTCATTCAATTTGATTATTTATTGGACACTCTATAAACTCTATAAATACTGGGCACTAACCTAGCATTGCAGGTACAGATATTAAGAATATACAGTTTCTTCCTCAGAAATCTCTTAATTAATGAGAAAAGCAGACATATCAACAAAAACTGCAATATTTAATAAAAGAAGATATAAAGGCCTATAAAGGTGCTGCTACAGGGAGAATTAACTAATTCCACCCTGGGGAATAGTCAGGAAGAGCTTCAGAGAGAAAGTAAACAATTGATTGGAACTTTAAGGTTAAGAAGGATTTCTCTGGGTGGACAAAGTAGGATCTTCCAAGCAGAATGGAAACCATAAGCAAATGCAGTTTCACTCTTCAGAAGGTAAATGTGCTCTGGCATGCCTTAACTTATAACAAATTAATCAACTCAATACCTGCTACATTTTCCCTCACAATTTGGAATATATAAAGAGGCACATACTACTATAGACCAATACCTGGTCATATATGAGACTGAAGGACCTTTATTTATGAGGCTTAAAAATAAAGACTGCCCTTCATGTCAGTTGCAGGTTTATGTCTAGTTCTATAATATTAACCGAGGTGTCTTTTCCTATGTTTTCTGTGCATGATGACTTTTTAAAAATCAAAGACAGAGAAGCAGCCAGAGTGGTCTAGTTTCATGGCACACAGAATGGAGGATATTGCTGAACCCAGATTTTTTTTAAAAAAAGAAGTCAATTCTTACTTTTTTAAGTATGGCCCTGAGCTCATCTCAGAGCATAAACAATAGAATTTAGAATATCTTTTATGACTCCGTCTGGCACCTCCTAAACTAGATCAAGATTCTCTAGCTCAGGGAAGAAGGGCAAAGGATGAGAAGGCACAGAGAGGATATAAACAGAGAGGTTGGTAGTGCCAGGCTCTGAAGAAGGTCCAACTTGGAAGGTCATTTCAGACAGGCGTGGAGTCAGCATTTGAGGCCTGTCTGGTCTCTACTCCTGCCAGGACTACCCTGTCAGCCAGCTTGGCATGTATGGACCACCCAGCAGGAGTTTTTCTTGACTGTGCCCTAATCTTTTACTTTCTCAAGTTTCTCTATATAGGTGCCTCCCCTTTTAAAAGCTCCAGACACAGCCAAGCACCACTATTGCTCCAGCAAAGTATTGAACCCCAGAAATCAATGGTTTGGGGAAGAGTCTTAGGGGAACTAAAAGCCTCCTTATTTTTAGATGTGATAGAACAAGAGCAGTTCAGGATCAATAACCATCCCACCCCATGATAAAACATGCCCCTTCCAGAATCTTTCCTTTTTCGTTCATTCTAGGTGTCTGTCTGGAACAGCTGGGGTATTTGAGCCACAGCTGAGCTTCTGAAAGCATTCTAAGGAACAGTTTTTCACTTATTTGATTCCTTTGAAAATAGGGGTATCTTATGTGATATCTGCTATCCCAGAGTCTTTGGTCCTCTGTTCCTTCTCAAGTCTTGGCTCCCGTGTACTACTTCAAAGCCCTATAGATATTTTATTCTAAAGAAAAGAAACTTGGTTCCTTTAAGCTGTTGTTTAAACATTTCTCTCTGGGTATAAACTTGGGTTTGTGTCTGGGAGCTCTGTTAAAAAAAAAAAAAAAAAAGTCTTTAGTAAGCCAAAGCTGTTAGAAGCTTATAAGTAAGTGACATTACAATTGACGGTCAGTAAATAGTGGAAAGATCGGATGACTAGCTACTCCTTCATATCTGAGACAACCTGGAGCTAGACTTTTGTACTCTCCGCTCAGAAAAGCATATAGCGACTCGGGGTTTGATGCTGTACAAAAATGACATGCTTATGCACAACTTTAACTTTCTGCAGCACTTTTACAACTTCTTGTGAATGAAGTAGGCAGGGCTCGCATTTGACAGATGAGCTATGACCAGCGTGAGGCAGAGTTAAAACCCTTTCCCTGGCTCAGGAACTTCAGGCTGTGGCCTGTGTCTGCTCTCCCTGCATCCCTGTCCTCTAGCAGATACCTCTCGGCTAACATGCTGAGCGTCCTTGGTAAATTACTCATTCTCTCTGTCTCCGTCTTCTAACCTCCACAATAAAGCCCTTCGTAGTTTTAACTATCTTTTCACTGTGCCCCAGTGAGCAGGAGTTTGGAACTTGATTGCTGATGGAAAAGCAATATTTGGATGGCTAAACACGCTTTCCAAGGTATCTTGCTGATCTTCCTCTCATTCCTGGAGATAGCTAACCTTTTTGTAAGTGTTTCTTTGAGTCTGTGGACTGCACTTAACGCTCTTGTAGGTCCTGCTTTCATTTGGGAACGGGCAGGCGGAGAGGAAGGAAGTGTATTGCAACTACCAATATTTTCCTCTAGGAGGAGCCGCGCAGCTCAGTTGAGAGTGACACGCACCAACTCCAGTCCCTCGCCGGGAAGACTTCATCCCAGCAACTCAGAATGCTTGGCCCCGGCGGCACTCGGCCTCTCCGCAGCAGTTCTCGAACTGGCCTCCTTGAACGTCCTCTTCCCCTTTGTTTCTGCAGCCTGGATCTGGGGGACGGCAGGCCAGGCCTGGCGTGACCCCTGGTGAACCGTGGCCTCCTTTTCCCACCCCTGCCCTCCCATCCTCCCTTCTCGTTTCACCCCGCCCCCTCTCTCCTCCCCAAGCCTGACAGCCCGCGAGCTGCCAAGCAGGGCGCAGCCATGGGAAGAGGAGGAGGGCTAGGGAGCGGCGGCGGCGGCGGCGGCGGCGGCGGCAGCAGCGGCTGCTACAGTGGCGGTGGCGGCGGCGGCTGCTGCTGAGCCCGGGCGGCGGCGGGGACCCCGGTCTGGGGCCACGCGGGCCGGAGGCCCCGGCACCATTGGCCCCAGCGCAGACGCGAACCCGCGCTCTCTGATCAGAGGCGAAGCTCGGAGGTACTGGAGTGGGGCTCCGGGAGTCTGGCTTTATTTTCCTCCTGTTGTGCCAGGGGGCCTGAGAGTGAACCCTGGGACTCTAGCTGTTTATGAAAATGGGAGGATCTGTCTTATATATTTACACGGATAATTTTTTATTCCGGATGACTTGGCTGTGCTCCCCTCCTCCTTGCGAAGAAGTTGTTTTCTGCTGGTGGGTTGTTGTAACCCAATCGTGTGTGTGTGTGTGTGTGTGTGTGTGTGTGTGTATGTGTGTGTGTGTCTGGAAGCTGGTGGGGGCGGCAGGGAGTTGCGGGCGACAGACGAACCATCCCACTCTGGCGTCTGCTCTGGCCCGCGAGTAGGGTGCGTGGAGGGGTTTACTCCGGAGACAGTTTTGTTAAAGTCATAAAAGTTTTGCTAGTGTGTTTCTGTTTGCCATCATCTGCCTGGCTGAGGCAGGAACTGCCGAGGCTGCTGCTGCTGCGCCGGGAAGGATCCCCGGCAGCGCGACTGGGAGACTGGGGAGGTCGAGCTGTGCGCGTGGACACAGCGCGCAGAGCGCGCGGTCTTTTGCGCGTTTGTGCGGGCCGCAGCCGCACATTGGCACCGATGGAACTGGGGTCAGTAGAGTGACGGCCACCAGTCCGCATGAACTAGGGTAAGTGGAAATTGTGGCGAGCCGACCTCCCCCAGCCTCTGACACACTAGTGGTTGTAAAATCAATCAGGTTTAAAGTTTTGACAGAACTGCCAGAGGCTGCGGGTCAATGGGGTGGCCGCGTGTCTAGGGAGAGGGCGCTGGCGGCGCAGAGGGTGCGGGGCAGGGTCACCCACTTGCGAGTGCGCGGGGAAGTCTATTTGGGGCGAGTGCTTTATATATAGCTCGAGGGGATGCCTGCTGAGACCGAGCTGCGGGGGCTCTCGGTCTGGCGCGGACTGTGTGTCCTGAATGAGTGTACGTGTGCGCTGTGTGTGCGCGCGCGGGTGTGCGCCTGGGGAGGCGTGTCGGCGCCTGAGCCAGTAGGGTGTGCAGGGTGGAAGAGGCCACAGAGGTGCCGCCTGCCTGTTTGTGCCGCCAGGAGACCTTGGAAGGGACAGAGAAAGGTAACGGGAGGCCAAAGTGTTGGGAAGTCAGAGTAGTTTCTGCATAGGATTAAGTATTAAGGGTTTTAAAATAACTAAACGCATTGCCCTGAGTGGCTGAGGACTGAAAGTGAGGGTTTGGGGAGTTCTCAGGAGAACTGCATGGGAGGGCGTTTGGGAGGTCTAAGAGATGTGTAATATGTGTGAGTACAGAACTTCGGAGACAGACACAGGTTGGAGCCATGAATTTGAAATTTTCAGGGTGCTGCTGTCCACAGTCCAGGGACCGGCTGGTTTCAGAGGTGTTCAGGCTCCCTGGTGTGTGTGCCTGGGAAGACACTCATCTTTTCATGCAGACATGGGATATTGTGGCAGGTCAGGCTCTGTTTCCTGAGCAACTGGTGTTCCAGGCTAGTTTCCACCTGAATCACCCTAGAAGTATCTTTTTTCTGATGATAAATGTTGAAACCTTTCCAGAAATTAAAATGCTGGATAGAAACAAAATTGATGCAGCAGACAGGATTGTTGGTTCTATTTATTCAGTGATTGGGAGCTCTTTTTCCTTTTGAGAAAAGCGAAGCTCAGTGTTTCCAGATTAGATTTCAAGGAGTCTTCAGCTATTTACAGCTTCCCTTCAAATGGGCCTTTGGATGGAGCTGGAAGGATGTGTTTTGGCCTAGAGACCTTTGGAAGACATCATGTGTAGCTTAAAGGGGTTGTCCCATCTCTCATCATCTTCTTCCACCCTTATAAACTTTTTGTTTTGTATTAATCTAAGGAAAGTTGGTGTGTCAACATTTAGCTTTTTTTTTTTTATTGGAGTAAATATATCACAGTGAAATTATAGTGATGGTCTCCTGAAGCCCATGGAAAGCCAACACTTAATGGGCAAAGGTGTGAAATGAAAGTCTATAAATGCAATTACAAAGTGACGAGATGAGTGCATTCCTTTTTCAAAATGAACATAACTGTGCTCACAAAAATTTGTTTTAGCCAGGGTTTGGGCCCATGTTTTTTATTATTAGTTTTTAAACAGCAGACTCCACATCATAAACCACTTTAAAATGGATACTAGAGGCCTCCTCTATGCTATCTCTGGCACCTGCTTAAACAGATGTTTACAGTGCTTGGTAACCTATGGGATTGTCATGTTGAGTATCTTGTTAGCTCAGGACGTAATGTTTATAGCATAATATAATAAATGGAGCCACAGTTGCAGCGTGCTTCTTCCAAGTGCATGAAGCAAATCTTGCAGCAGGGAAACAAATCTTGCAGTTGGTCCAGCTTGGCTAGCCTTCTTTGGCTATCTCCTGGTGAGCATTGTTAATGTAAAGATAAATGTGAGTGACGTAGTGAGAAAGTGGGACAGTAGATTGTTTAGCTTAGTGAAAAAAGCATGGATTATGTTTTTTAAATCTGCTAACCTGAACATTACACTTCTCAGGTCGTACCACTGGCAAATTGCACAACTATGGGAATTTGGTTTGCTTTTAAAGAGCAATTTTTAAAAACTATGTCAATAATGAAAATAACTTATATTTCTTAATGTGTTTACATGTGTCCATACAAGCCAATACTTTTTCTTCTTTAAAAAGAACCCTATAATTTCTGTGGTGATTATTTAAATATTATGAGCATTCAAATCACCTAATCACCTTTTCAATCTTCAATTGATAAGAATTGAAGTTTGGTAAGACTGGAGTCATCCCTCAGCCAATTGTGTAAACAAGACAGTACAGAATGTCTTTCTGGAAAGTAATTTTTTTCAACCTGAAACAGATAATATAAATAATATGTCCCATAAAAGAATTACTTAAGATGATAATTACTATAGAGGTAATTATCTGGTGCATGAACCTCTATCTGTGAAAATGGTCTAGTCTATCTCTTCTTGGAAATAATCAGTTGGAAATCTCCCGTTTTCATTGGTCAGTCCATTCTAGGAAAGATTCATTTCTAGAAAGTTCTGTCTTATACTGAATCAACATTTTCTTCCATCCACTTGCCTATCCTTCAGGAGCTGACCACAATGAATCCAGTCTCTTTTCCCCGTGTTTACCATACTTGAAAACAAACATTATGCTCCTTGCTGAATCCCCTTTTGCCTACTCTTGCAGCAGTTTTTCATCCACTATAGGGTTCCACCCTCCTCTGCCTTGAACCAGATGCCCTTGATTGTACATTCTCATTGTATTAGTCTGTTCTCATGCTGCTAATAAAGACATACGTGAGACTGTGTAATTTATAAAGAAAAAGAAGTTTAATGGATTCACAGTTCCACATGGCTGGGGAGGCCTCACAATCATGGCGGAAGGTGAAGGAGGAGCAAAGACATGTCTTACATGACAGTAGGCAAGAAAGCATGTGCAGGGGAACTGCCCTTTATAGAACCATCAGATCTCATTAGACTTATTCACTGTCATGAGAACAACATGAGAAAAACCCATTTCCATGATTTAATTAACTCCTACTGGGTCCCTTCCACCACATGTGGGAATTATGAGAACTACAATTGAAGATGCCATTTGGGTGGAGACAAAGCCAAACCATATCATTCCGCTCCTAGCCCCTCCTAAATCTCATGTTCTCACATTTCAAAACCAATCATGCCTTCCCAACAGTCCCGCAAAGTCTTAACTCATTTCAGCATTAACTCAAAAATCCACAGTCCAAAGTCTCACCTGAACCAAGGCAAGTCCCTTCCACCTGTGAGCCTGTAAAATCAAAAGCAAGTTAGTTACTTTCTAGATACAATGGAGGTACAGGCATTGTGTAAATATGCCCATTCCAAATGGGAGAAATTGGCCAAAACAGAGGGGCTATAGGTGCAAGTCCAAAGTCTAATAGGGCAGTCATTAAACCTTAAAGTTCTGAAATGAACTCGTTTGACTTCATGTCTCACATCCAGGTCACACCAATGCAAAATGTGGGCTCCCATGACCTTGCGCAGCTCTGCCCCTGTGGCTTTGCAGGGTACAGGCCCTCTCCTGGCTGTTTTCATGGCTGGCATTGACTGTGGCTTTTCCAGGCACATGGTGCTAACTGTCAGTGGATCTACCATTGTGGGGGCTGGGGAATGGTGGCCCTCTTCTCATAGCTCTACTAGGCAGTGACCCAGTGGGGACTCTCTGTAGAGGATCCAACCCCACATTTCTTTTCTGCATTGCCCTAGCAAGGGTTCTTTATGAGGGCTCTGCCCCTGCAGCATAACTCTGCCTGGACATCCAGGCATTTCCATCATCCTCTGAAATCTAGGTGGAAGTTCCCAAACCTCAGTTCTTGTCTTCTGTGCACCTGCAGGACCAACACCACATGGAAGCTGCCAAGACTTGGGGCTTTCGCCCTTTGCAGCTATGGCCTGAGCTGTACCTTGGCCCCTTTTAGACATGGCTGGAGGGGCTGAGACACAGGGCACCGAGTCCCTAGGCTGCACCTAGCAGGCCCAGAAAACCATTTTTTCCTCCTAGGCCTCTGGGCCTGTGACGGGAGGGGCTGCCATAAAGACCTCTGACATGTTCTGGAGACATTTTCCCTATTGTCTTGGTGACCAACATTTGGCTTCTCGTTACTTATGCAAATTTCTGCAGCAGTCTTGAATTTCTCCCCAGAAAATGGGTTTTTCTTTTCTATGGCATCATCAGCCTGCAAATTTTCCAAACTGTTATGCTCTTTTCACCTCTTGAATGCTTTGCTGCTTAGAAATTTCTTCTGCCAGATACCCTAAATAATCTCTCTCAAGTTTAAAGTTCCACAGATCTCTAGGGCAGGGGAAAAATGCCACCAGTCTCTTTGCTAAAGCATTAACAAGAGTCACCTTTGCTCCAGTTCCCAACAAGTTCCTCATCTTCATCTGAGACCACATCAGCCTGGACTTTATTGTCCATATCACTATAAGCATTTTGGTCAAATCCATTCAACAAGTCTCTAGGAAGTTCCAAACTTTCCCACATCTTCCTGTTTTCTGAGCCCTCCAAGTCTCTAGAAAGTTCCAAACTTTCCCACATTTTCCTGTCTTCCTTTGAGCCCTCCAAACTGTTCAAACCTCTGCCTGTTACCCAGTTCTAAAGTTGCTTCCACATTTTTGGGTATCTTTACAGCAGCACCAACTCTACCACCACCAACTTACTATGTTAGCCCATTCTCATGCTGCTAACAAAGACATACCGAAGACTGGGTAATTTATAAAGAAAATTAGGTTTAATGGATGCACAGTTCCACATGGCTGGGAGGCCTCTCAATCATGGCAGAAGGTGAAGGAGGAATAAGGCACTCTTACATGGTGGCAGACAATAAAGCATGTGCGGGGGAACTGCCCTTTATAAAACCATCAGATCTCATGAGACTTAATCACTATCACAAGAACAGCATGGGAAAAACTTGCCCTCTTGATTCAATTACCTCCCACTGGGTTCCTCCCATGACACGTGGCGATTATGGGAGCTAGAATTCAAGATGAGATTGGGGTGGGGACACAGCAAAACCATATTACTGACCGTCCCTCCTAATGTGTGTTTTCTAAACAAAAGATTTATAATTTGTAGTTCTGAACGTTCTATATCTATTAAGACAGTTTAATATTAATGAAATTCTTTAGCCATTTCATTACGCTCTTGATTAATTTCATACCTATGAACAAGATAACTTGTTCTTTTCAGATTATTAATCATCCATAGTCAAAGCATTTTTATAATAGCTTCAAAACGTTTTTTCATGCCTGAATGTACTATAAATTTATGGAAAGTAACATACTGTGCAGGTAAATAAAATTCTATAAACAGTGCAAATAGTGCCTTAATTTCTCCTTATCAAGGAATATCAACTCCAAAATACCGGAAGTAGAATGTTCCAAAGATAAACAAGTTGAAGCTACATGCTCTAGACAGGTAGGGACTATGATGTATTTTTTTCACAGGCCTCATTGTGTCTGCTTCCATGAACATGAGTCAGTACTAGCAATCAGGCATTTATTGAAGGCTTATTCTGCCAAAGTCCCGGAGAGTATGCCATCTGGCCTTAAGTGAAGTGAAACTATATCAAATAAAGATACTTCCTTGGGCAACTGGGATTTAAGATGTACATGCAGGACATGACTAAGTCCACCAACTACTTTTTCTCAGGTGGTAAATGGCTTGCCAATGCCACAGGAAAGTCTAAAGTGTTCACACTCCATAAGCAGGTCCCATGTCCTGTTGTAGGTCTGGACAGGAGCTGGACAAAGGCCCTGTTACTCTTAGCTTACCAAGTCTTAGCTGCCTTGAAAGAAGATAGCAAATCTGGCTTATCCAGAGGAGAGGCCTGAACTGTGCATTGGGCACCTACCTGGTGTGATTGATTTCTCTTTTATGTATCTGTCTTGGGCTTCCACCTAAATTATGAATTCCCCTTGCCACCAAGCTAAGAATCAGCCACAGCATTGTCTGCCTGCATGCACACACACACACACACACACACAAACATTTATGTTGGATGACGAAGACAATGTCAGTTTTTCAGCAAGTCTGAATGTGAAACAAATGACTATGTTTCTTGCTGCAGTGGGGTGGGAGGATGAGAGAGAAAAAACCAACCTGTGATATAAACTGACATCTGAGCCTACCAAAAGCCCTTTGAGAGACCTTTGATCAAGACAAGGGGTTAATCATAGTCTTGTGCACTTAGATAAAATTGTCCATGCTAGTCCCGTGTGTGTGTGTGTGTGTGTGTGTGTGTGTGTGTGTATGTGTGTGTTTCTTCACTTTATCCCCAGCATTATGGTCTCAATTCATACACATTTGCTTTTTTGCTTTATTCTATTCTGATATGAAGGGAAGAAATAAACAATGATTCAGTTCCTTTTTTTACATTTCAAAAATTTGTTTCCCTAGTCTCCATCTCCCAGTCCTCACCCCCCAAAATTACAACAGACCCATTGGCAAGTACTTGGACACGCAATTTTCAAACCAAAGGTTTACTTTGCTATAAGAAACTTCTAAGTTAGAATGATATAATATGAAATAATAGTAAATTAGATGTCAAGAAACTTGGGTCCTCTCCAAACTCTGCCTTTAATGGGCTTTGCATTTTTTGCCAACTATTTAACCTTCCTGGGCTTCATATTTCTTGTATGTTAAAAACAAGCAAAAAGGAGAAGTAAACAAAATGACCCCTTAGAATTATCTTCAGGGCTATTGTTTGAGTCCATTTAATTATTGAATTTTTCTCTTCTTTTAAATGTAAGCATCAAAAAATGTTTGCCTATTTTATTCTCTCATCATTAATTTTTAATCAATTAAGTAAAATAGATAAAAATTTTATCAAAACCATGCTTCTTGCTTTCATTCTAAAACAATGCAACTCATCACTATCTGATGCAGAAAGTCTTTCTGAAATAGTGTTTTTCTCTTTTGTTGTTGTTTTTTCTTTGTGCTAAAGAAAATTCATTGATGAGTACCAGGTTCTTAAAAGAAGGATGGAAAAGTCATTGTTGTTTAGTCTCAACTTCTTTCTTCAGTGCTCTTCCTACCTTTTAATATAGGCAAATAAAGCCTTAGGCCAGACACTAATTGTACTTAGTAATGATTCATAAGAAGGTAGTGATTTTGTCAGAAATTGCTGGGCTGCATACTTTTAATCAGCATCTAAACTTACCTTCAAATACTCCATTCTAAAATCAGCAGATAACTTCTTCTAAAGAGTCTTTCAGACTTCCAGATGTGTTTACTGTTTTGATTAGGGCTTTCTTCTTTTGTTGTTGATAAGACTTCAACCAGTTTTCTTTAGACTAACATTATTATATTCCCAATGAATTATACTTCTTAGGTTGTGAATTTGTTTAAAGATAAATCTATCTCCAGCTGGCTGGCTTCTAAGTAAAAAGGTATCCTAGGGAAGAAGTGCACTTCACAGGGATTCAGTACAGGTGTAGAGAATTCCCTGATAGAGAATTGGAACACATCAAGAGTTTGCTAATTGAAAAGGTACTTTTATGTATTTATCCATGGTGGACAACCTGTGTCCTAGGGAAGAAGCGCATTTCACAGGGATTCAGCACAGGTGTAGAGAATTCCCTGATAGGGAACTGGAACACATCAAGATTTTGCAAACTGAACAGGTACTTTTATGTACTTATCCATGGTTGACAACCTACTGTGCTAGACATTTGCTGTAGTAACTCCTTGATTTTTTCCTCGGTTGTTTATGAAATTAAACATTTGAAGTAGCCTATTGAAAAGTCTTAAAAGAGGCATCTCCTCTATTCCTTTAGAATACAGTATATTAAACAAGTGATAAAATCCAAAGAAAAATCCTTATTCTTTTCTTGCTTTAAAAAATGCACTTTATTGTATTAAGCATTATATCTATCTTTTAAAACTTTGAATTGCCATATCAATGAAAGTAGAGTGTTATCATTACAAAACAGAATCACAGATAGTTCTTTCCCTGTGCTTATTGAGAGAAAAGGTGCATAATTGATGCTATAAATCCTCATCTTGAATTTGATGATGGCTGGTGAGAAACCTCAGTCAGACATTCAATTTTGATTGCCATTGGTCAGAAAGGCAGCCTTTGTTCTTCGTCAGTATGTGGCACATGATCCTAATTCACCCTATCAGCTGCTTCTCTGCACATTTTCAAGCTATGTGATTGTTATACTAGAAAGCCTCTAAGTTGGCCAAACTAATGAAGACTAATCTGACAAAGCATATGTGAATGATAAATTGTGTAAAGACCCTGAAGATAGAGCCTCTGCAGTGGCTTCTTCCCCTGGGTGTAGAAGAAGATGCCAGAATCCCTGGGCAAGATGAAATAGATAAAGGAAAGGCATCATTTTTATACCCAGCAAATCAGAAAGATTAAAGAAAGAGAAGCAAGAATAAACAAGAACTACTACTTTCATAGTTCATTCTTTCAATGTAGCACCTTATTTCCCATAGAGACATTGGTGAAACCATGCTTTGCTTTGCCATAGAATAGGTGTTCAGTAAATATTTTGCAGGTGGCCTTAATATATAGTAAAACAGAGAGAAATATGGAAGCATTGACAAGAAGTTTGTGGATAATTTGAGGGCAAAAGGATGTGGATAGGATCAGGTTCATAATGCAAATTTGCTATTATTCTCCTTAGATTAATGACGTCACCCAAATTTCATGACCTGCTTTCCAAGGTGTATGCTGTTCACAGCCTTGGAAACACTTAGAAGTTTTTAGTACTTGGAGCAAGATGGATATATGTTTCATATTTTATCTAGGACTTAGTAGGACTTGGGAGACATATCTACTTTGCTAGATCTTAATATACTTATTATGGAGCATGACATATTAATTCTCTTTGCTTTTGTCCTACAAAGTTTAGTGTTTTAATTTATTTTTCTCAGTGCATATAGGGAGAGAATTATTTATATAATCTGAAAAGTACTTTGAAAACTACTTGGGAAAAGATGTTGAATAAATAAGTTTTTTTTTAAATTAGCCTACAGGATGTAAGTCTGGCCAGGCTAGTGGTATTTTTGGTATCATTGTGAAAAATCAAAAACAGAACATGTATTTATCAATCCATTAGTGTGTTCCCAGGACTGTGCTAGACACTAGGGACTACAAGTGTAGTATAAAACATGACTCTTGACTTTAGTACCAAACATTCAAACTAGAAGGCAACACTATTAATGTACATTCATGGTGTGATTATGGAACAGTTGATGACTGTACAACTTAATGAAAAGTTCATTACAGACTATAAATGCTACATCGATTTAGAGAGAAGGACAATCTGTTTGGACTGAGGGATTGGAAGAGTGGCCTTCATGGGCAACATGGCTCCTGAGCCGGGACTTAAGATATGGTTTTTTTTTTTTTTTTTTTTTTTGATAGGTAGAAAGGTTGGAGAGGTTTCATGCAAGGGGTTAGGAACTGAGGACCAGGAGGCATAGTATCTTGAGTTCACTGGGGTTACTGGTAACAGGGAGCAGGCAGAGAGTACAAGGCTGTGGATTTGTTATCCATTGGAAGCTCTTCCCATTGCTTATTATGGTCGCTGCATATAGGCTCATCCCTTGGGTAGGGCTATTGGAGTGGCCACCCTGAGCCCATTGCTGATTGGATAGTGGTGGCTGCTGTGTGGTATTTCAGCACATTTATCTTTTCTGAACATTATGTAAATTCAATCTTAAAATTTCTTTCTTAAACAATGTTCCAAGAGGCCTATTAAGGATGCCAACAATATGACTTCCATTCAAGAATATGATCTTGAATGGGCTTTACAATAGCAGAGCTGACCTGAGATTACCTCCTCTACTCCTGCTCTCAAGCCATGTGCTGATGCTGACAGTCCTGGCCCAATAGAGCCATAAGGCCTCACAGAACTTGAGATCATCTACCAATGGCTCTCAACCAAGCCACTGCCTTTCTGCTAGGTAGTGCATAGGGACATTGGGAAATACAGTTATTATAAGAACTGGAAAGAGTTGTAGGCTTTTGGCGCCTGAAGTCAGAAATGCTAAATTTCTGTGATGCCAGGGGCAGTCCTGTATAAGAAATTATTATGCCTCCTCAAATGCCAGTAGATCCCTATTGAAATATTTGAGTCTCATATCTTCACTTTATTTATAGGTGAGGAAACGGGAGACCCTGAGGAGTGACAAAACTTCCTTCTAGGATTAAACTTCACAGTCTCAGTGACAGATTTATAACTCAATTCTTTTAGTTTTCTTTCAAGAGCTCTTGTTGCAGCACCAAAGTCCCTCCTATTAACATGGGCTATAACTATGGAATAGCATGTTGTTTATCTCTGTCATTTTTATGGAAGGATGATAGTTAGCTGTGTTAACTATCTGAATGGGTGGAATGTGAATTGAGATAACTGGTACTTGACCAGCAGTTCTTTCCCCTGGGAACACACACAGATTCACCTGTAAATTAGGGTTGGCAGATGCCTGTTGATATGTCAACCATAGCCAAAGCTTACAAATAGGTTGACTTTTTGGAAAGGGCATGGAGTAGGCTTTGGATTCACACAAATCTGCTTGTCTGACAGGATTTGAATACAGCCCTTCTTATCTTTACTATCTTTGTGACTCTCAGCCAATTAAACTCTCTGAGCTTTATCTGCAGAAAAACAGGTGATGATTCTTATTTCACAAGGAATGAGTCAAAACAGTGCCTGGCACATATTGGGCACTGCAGATATAAAGAATTCCCTACAGTATCTTTTTGAGAGTAAAGACTTGAAACCTTCACTTATATTATAAAAGACCCTCTTGATAACAGTTGCTATTTTTTTCTCCTCCTTTCCCCAAACAACCAAACTAGGGCTTTAATGAGTCCCTGAAGTGTTTATTTTGTTTGAACGGTTGAGATTTCCCTCCTTCAGAAGAGTTCTGCTGGGCAGAGATGAGTTTCTTTTGACTTCTCTGTCAACGTGCCTGTATTATTGTCATATAGTAAAAATGGAGATATATCTAGATGGTTATTAGCAGGTTATGAAACTTAGATTTTAAAGTCAATAATAAAAGCCATTCCTGGGTAGAGAAGTTTTTCAGAGAGATTTCTACCTTGCCAGCGATGAGAGAGCCTCCTTAGGTGAGGTGAATACTTTTGGCAAGTTAAGGGATAACACAATATATTATTTAAGTAAGTTTTTTTTATCTGGGACTAATTTCAGGTTTGCAGAAAAGTTGCAAAAATTGTAGAGGCCCTGTATATTCCTCACCTACTTTCCCATGTTAACATCCATAATAATGATGTATTTGTCAAAACTAAGAAACCAACATTAGTACAGTACTATTAACTAAAATCCAGACTTCATCCTAATTCCCCCAGAGCTTCCACTCACATCCTTTTTTCTGTTCCAGGATTCAATCCAGAAGAATGCACTGCTTTTGATTTTATGGTTTTTAAATACTGTGCATATGCTTTTTTAATTTGGGCCCTCTTATGTGTTAAACTAACTGGCCTTTGTAACCAGATAGCAAGTTCTATAACAGAAAATACAATGATGTTGAATCCAATATCATGCTGGACACAAAGTATGTTCTCCAAACTAATTAAATTTATCACAGCAACTAGAACAAAATTTTACTCAGTGTACATATGTGTAGCTGAGTCCTCATTGGTAAGCTAAGAGGTACTCATAAGAGTGGGATAACTTGGAAGAAATTTGATTTTGAATGTGTGCCCTGAACATTGGTGTAAAGCAGGACCCCCTAAATCATACATGAACTGAGTCTGTACAATGTGCCTAGCATTGTGTGTGCATATCACACTTACTCCTGATAACTGTAAGACACATAGCCTTAAGTAACTTAGCTGAGGAAATGAGACCAAGGGAAGTTAAGTTACTTGCCCAGGGATTCACAGCTAGTAACAAAGCTGAGATTAAAACATATGTTTTTCTGGCTTCAGAGCCTACACTCCTAATACTGTATTCAATTACTCCCACATTTCTCCACTTGCTTAACCCCTATTCTTGGTGTCCTTTTTCTAGGTATACAGAATTTGAAAACTCTAACTCTATATTGTCAAACTGCAGCAGACCTGGATGCATGGTATATACTTCTTTGTGAGATGGAATAAGTTTCAGCCTGGAATTTGTGGATTATTTTCAAAACCTACCTAACATCTGTAAAACATGTTATTTTTTAATATGTAGATATCCACATAAATTGACCACAAAGCTCTTCAGAAAGTCCCATAATCCAATAATAACTAAATTTTTGATACATGGCTAATAACAGGCACAGAAGCATCTCCAAAGGGCAGGACATTGATATTGTGTAATAATTTAAAGTATTTTATTATTGTATAATGTGCCTGAGTTTTGGATAGTTGACCTCTATTTCTCAGTCTTTACATAGTTACTGCTTTTTGAAGTGTTACATGAGGGATGTGGAACATTCAGTGAAACATTTGACCAATCGTTATATTTTGAGTGGCCCAGATGAAAATTACCCTTGGTTGCCTCGGAACTGCGGGCATGATGTTCAAAAGTTGAAATTCTTGCAAATTATTTGAGCTTTGGCTCTGGGAAGATAAACAACATGAATAACTAGGTTAACCAGGGCTGAAATTTCTCTAACCTATAATTCTAAATTCAGAAAAGAATGGGCTTTAGGGTTTTTTTGTTTATTTTTGCTTTGATTACAAGTTGTTGGAAGCCTAGAGTTAGTATCTAATAACACAATCTATGTAAAACACAAATTATTGGCTCAGAATGATATCTAATTTCTAAGAAGATATGAGGAGGCAATCATGTAAAAACATGCTTTTCTTCATAGAAGGAATAAGCTGGGATTGGCCAAAAGGTAGTCCCTTTAGAGTCAAATGTTTAGAGCATTGCATATTTTTAAAGAAGACATGTTACCTTTTAGAACATATGTAGGAAACCATTTTCTTTGCTTATATGGCTACATAAAGTTGTCATGGTTTTAAACCGTGACCTTAGATACCTTATAGAAGTAATTACAGGCACAATCTGTGAATGAAGATTTGCAAACTATGCTTCACCAAGCCTCAGGGACTATTGGATGTCCAGAGAACACAGCCATGTTGGATATCTTATGGGCCTTCAGTCCTGCAAAGTGGTGTGCTTTCATGTTTTATACACAGCAGTTCTGAGAAAATTTAAGTTGAAAAAACAGCCTCTCTTCTTCTTATTTTTATTTTTATTTATTTATTTATTTATTTATTTATTTATTTGAAACAGAGTCTTGCTCTGTCGCCAGGCTGGAGTGCAGTGGCACGAACTTGGCTCACTGCAACCTCTGCCTCCCGAGTTCAAGCGATTCTCTTGCCTCTGCCTCCCGAGTAAGTGGGACTACAGGTGCAGGCCACCATGCCCAGCTAATTTTTGTATTTTTAGTAGAGACAGAGTTTCATCATGTTGGCCAGGATGGTTTCAATCTCTTGACCTCGTGATCCGCCCGCCTTAGCCTCCCAAAGTGCTGGGATTACAGGCGTGAGCCACGGCACCTGGCGCACCTGGCCTATTTTTATCTTTTAAAGGGTCTGGCTCTGTGGCCCAGGCCTGAGTGCAGTGGTGCAATCTTGGCTCACTGCAACTTCCACCTCCTGGGCTCAAGTGATCTTCCTACCTCAGCCTCCCAATTAGCTGAGACTACAGGTGCATGCCACCACGCCCAGCTAATTTTTGTATATATGTATTTTTAATAGAGACAGGGTTTAGCCAGGTTGCCCAGGCTGATCTTGAACTCCTGAGCTCAAGTGATCAGCCCACCTCAGCCTCTCCAAGTGCTGGGATTACAGGTGTGAGGCACCGTGCCGAGCCATCCTCTCTTCTGGGGAAAAAAAAAAAAAAGCAAACAAAAATGTTTAAGCCTGGTATATATTTTCTTATATTGCATAAGCTACTTTTCTGACTGCCTCTCTTTAGAAATTCCTCTGATTTCTAGAGAAAAAAAAATCACATTAGCTTTTCAGTTTCTAAATTCAGGCTTACTTTAGTAACTGCTAGATTATAAACTCTTAGAGGGCAAAGGGCTATGTATTCTCTACTTAAGGACACTCAATTAGTTTGCTTAAGCAATTACTTCTGTGTAAGTAACATTAATGAAGTGCTTACTATGATCAAGGGCTATACCAAGTCCTTTTTTATATTATTTAATCCCACACAAAACCCATGATCGACCTAATTGTACACTTGGTGAAACTATGATGTAGGGAGGTTAAATAATTTGTTCAAGAACCCACAGCTGGTAAGTCGCACAGTGTATTCAAACCCAGATCTTCCTAATTGCAAATGTGTCCAACTCCCATGCTTCTAACCACTGCCTATGTGGTGGTTCTTTGATATTCCGCCCTCCAAGAAGTGGAATTTAACTCCCCCCGTCCATTGAATGTGGGCCGAACTCAGGTGACTCATTTCTATTAAATGGAGTAAAGTGGAAGTGAAGATGTGTGGCTTTAGCGACTAGGTCATTCAAAGGTCATTCAAAGTGGCTTCTGTCTTGGTTGTTCTGTCTCTTATACCTATTGGGCATTTAATCTGGGGAAAACCAGCTGCCATGTTTTGAGCTGCTCTATGGAGAGGCTAACATGAAAAGGTACTGTGGATCCTACAGGCAGTTTCAAATGAGGACCTGAGGCCCTCAGACCAATAGCCAGTATGAAACTGAAGCCTCTTGACCACAGCCTCCATGAGAGTAATGGAATCTTGACCCCCTAGGGATGAACCACAGCCTCCATGAGAGTAAAATTCAAGATGGAGCCTTGACACCCAGTGGAGCCTCGAGATGACTGTAGTCTTCCACCAACAGCTTGATTCATGAAAGACCATCAGCCAGAGCCACCCAGCTAAGCTGCTTCTAGGCCCCTACTCCTAGAAAATAAATATTTGTTGTTTTGACTGCCAAGTGTTTGATTAATTTGTTACGCAGCAATAGATAAATAATGCAGCCTAACACTGTCCTGGTCATTTTTAAAAAAGAAATTGTTTTAATTTTACTAAATCACAAATTTTAAAATGTTGATACAGCAAGGAGTAACTTTCCAGAAAAAAATGCTGCCAAATGTAAGTAGTAAAATATTAATGTCCAAAAAACATAATAGTTACAATGACATCTCTAGGATTGAGGATTTGGTAAGTCAAAGGTCAGCTGCTTAAAAAACCCATAATTTTAAAAGGAAGGATATTAATAATAACTGCATTATTGAACATAGATAGCATTTTGAACTTTTAAGAAATCCTCATGGGAAAACTCAGGAAATATTCTGTTTGGTAAGTTATCACTCATAATCTTAAATTGTTAGGCACATGTTTGCACTTTCCATGATTTGAAGAGGAATATAAAGCAAAGTTGAATTTTAACCTCTTCGCTAGTGATTTTACTCAGCTTTTCAAAGGGGTCCTAAAAGCTCAGAGGTCAAGTCATTTCTTGGTTTGCTCTACCTGACAAATTGCATTAACTCTGCTTTATAGCCACTTGCAGTTTAATAAATGACTTGGACTTTGATTAATATCTTTAGTGCTTAAGCCCAAGAATTTGTATAAGACTTTGGGATATAGTACTGTAAATTTATCTAAAGATGGACACTGGAAGGTAGAAGGAGATATATTAGTGTTGGTTTGGGTACATGTCTAGGTACTGAATTTGGATCATCATAAGTCCTTACAGAAGATACTTGTTGACTTGCCTTTTAAAAAATATGTGAAAGTGATTTTTTAATATATTTACAAAGTGATTTAAGTGATTTAAGGAATTCATTCATGAAGTGGATATAACTAGTTCTTGTTTAGTATTCAGAATGACTGTAAAATAGAAATGCTGATTTTCCTTGCCCAGATTGTAGAACACAGATCAAACCCTCCTAGTCCTTCCCTTAAATGTTTTTTCTCCATACTGCTTATGCCCTGAGTTCTCAAAACATTTGTTATATTGAACTGGACTGGATAGTATATGCCTGACCCTGATTCTTGGGATTATGCTGCAAGGGAATATAAAGATGAATATTGATAGCCTGAGTGTGAAAATTTATCATTACTCTCATCCTCATTCATTAATTCATTTGTTCATTAACTCATAAACACACTAATTGATTCAACAGATATTTATTGAACATTTACACTTTGCCCAGCAGAGCACTGGACTAGGTGCTAGCATAGTATAATAAGCAACCCAGAAATAGCCTCTGCCTTGCTGGATTTCATAGTCTAGGATGGAGAAAGGCATTAACCAAGTATAATTTAAAATTGGTTTAAGTAATGTGAAATAAACATGTATGAGAACCTGACTCAGGCTGGGATTTGATGGTTAGGGAAAGCTTTTAAAAAAGGGGTATTTGAGATCTAAGTAAGAGAGAAAAGAAAGAGCATAATGGGTAGAGAAAAAATAGGATCCAGGAAGATACTTAGTACTTCTGAGAACTAAAAACAGTTGTCAGTGTAGTCAGAGTTCCAAGAGGGAGAAAGAACATGATCCAACAAGAAGCCAGAAAAGTAAGCAGGGACTACATCTTACACGATGATGTAGGCTGTATTTTAGTTTTTACTTATCTTAAGAGCAATAGAAAATCATTGAAGGGTTTGAAGCAGGGGAGTGACATAATCAGGTCTGCATTTTAAGGAGGTCACCTGCTCTATTCTGAAGCATGAATGGAGGAGGATGGAAAGAGATATTCAGGGAGCTGGATTATGAGTCCGTTGTAGGCCAGAGGTATTGGTAGCTTGGACCAGGGTGATGATGCTGAAGATTGAGAGGAGTTAATATATTTATAATATATTTGTGAAGTAAAGTTGACTGTACTTAGTGCTGACTTAGATAGTACTGGTGAGGGATGTCATGGTAAACTCCAAGGTACTGGGCTTCTTCAACTGAATGGAAAACACTAGAGGGAGACCAGGTAAAGGTTGAAGGAAAGTGAGCAACAGTAGTTCAGTTTGGGGATATTTTGATTTGGAGGCCTTTTTAAGACATCCTCAAGGAGACACAGTGCAGTCTTGAGTCCTGGATCAGAAGAGATACCTGAATGTATAAATTTGTAAGACAATGGTTTATGCACACTATTGAAGCCACAGAGGTAAGTGAGATCATGTACAGAGTGAAAATGGAGTGAGAGAAGAAAGCATAAGGCTGAGCCATGAGAACTCCAACATTTAAAGGCCAAGTGGAAAAGTTGACAAGAGTGTGAATTGTGACTGGGGTAGATGCTAGAGTGGCATCTCAGAGGCCAAGGAAAGAGAATCATTTAAGGTGCTGATGAGGGGTAAAGTAAGAAGGTCCTGTAAATGTCCTCTTGGATTAATGAAATTGATGTTTTGAAGGACTTTAGGGAGAATGAGTTTGTTGTAGTGATGGGGGCAGAAGCCAGAATGAAGTGTCATGGGAAATGGGTGGAAGTCTTGAAAGAGAGACAATGAATATAGATAACTCAAGATATGTGGTCAAGGGGAACAAAAAGGATAAGGCTTTAACTAGAGGAGGAAATAGAGCTAAAGGAGGAGTTTTGTTGTTGTTGTTGTTGTTTGGTTTTTTTTTCTTTTTGAGACGGAGTCTCGCCATGTCACCAAGGCTGGAGTGCAGTGGCATGATCTTGGCTCACTGCAAGCTCCGCCTCCTGGGTTCATGCCATTCTCCTGCCTCAGCCTCCTGAGTAGCTGGGACTACAGGCGCCCGCCACCATGCCCAGCTAATTTTGTATATTTTTAGTAGAGACGGGGTTTCACTGTGTTAGCCAGGATGGTCTCGATCTCCTGACCTCATGATTCACCCGCCTCAGCCTCCCAAAGTGCTGGGATTACAGGCCTGAGCCACTGACCCCGGCCAGGAGGAATATTTTTTAAAGATGGGAGACTTGAGCACATTTAAACACTAATGGGGAAGACCAGTGGGGAGGATCAGGGGTGGCCTGAAGATAGACAGAGGGTGGATAAATAATCATGTAGGATTCCTGAGAAGATAGAAGAAGTTGGATCCAGAGCACAGCAGGGGGAATTAGTTGGCCTTGGAGAGGAGCAATGATCTCTATCCTCTGTTCTAGAAGGAAGCCAAAGGTGATCTGTGCAGATGCAGAGGTGTGTTTGATGTGGTGAAGCCAAGTCAAAGGAGTTTTTGTTCGATGCCTTATATCTGCTCCAGAAAGCAGTTGAGTCACCAACTGAGAGAGGGAGAGAGAAAGGGGCTGGCATACTAGGAAAGAAAGGGGATCATTTCAGATATTTGAGGAGGACAGAGTAAATTGGAATATGAAAGGGAGTAAATTAGTAAAATTTAGTAGGATTGCTAGTCACTGCTTGAAGGCTCAGCTGAGGCTGATGATCATGAATTCATGGTGATACTATTGTTAGAATTATTATAAAATATATGAGCCTTTTTGGAGGTGCTCAGCAGTTTACCAGACACAGAAAAACAGAGTCATCTAGGCTTAAGATTTTATCAGAGAGGTATGATGAAAAGATTGCAAAGGAGTTTAGGATATTGGCATGGGCAAAGGAGCTTCTGGAGTGATAAACCAGGAATCTAAGCCTGCTAGGGAGGGACATATAGACAGGAGAAGGAGAGTATAGAGATCTTTCTGAAGGTTAGAGGAAATTTGTAATCAAAGTGGTTGATTAAACAAGACAGAAGTATAGCAGTTAGTGATCAGCCCAGGATGCTGCACCCCAGATCAATTAAATCTGTATCTCTGGGTGTAGGGGCCATCCCAGTTTCTCAGGAGATTCCAGTGCTTTCCTTAAGGCAGAATATCGACATAACTGTTATTAAGACTATTGTGAAAAAAGATATTAGCAATGTGAAATCAAAACAAAAACACAAACACAGATAGAAGTTAGACAAAAACAAAAAACAGAAAACACTGAAATTACACATTTTCTTTTTCACAAATCAAAGTCAAATTCATGGGCCTTCTTCCCTGACTCATTCTCCCTGACATTAGAAGTCCAAAGGGAGTTAAGTTAAGTCTTTATGGGGAAGATGGTGTAATTAAGCACCAATTACCTAGGGACCAGATGCTTTGGGATTTGACTGATGAAAACAGATTAGAAGCATGGTGTACTTGTTCACTACAGTCTTTTTGGAGGGGCAACACTCTTGGCTCACTTGGCATGAGGTAGTGTTAGTCTGGCTACAAAGATTTGAATGTGGGGCTTGAGTTTCTAAAAAGGGACTGATTGGCTTTCTCTTAGCCAGGATACTCGGACTTGGTGCCTATATCATGGCTCACACTGTCTTGGAATGGTCTTGAGCCTAGTTGAAATTTGTTGAAATTACATATGAAGATTCATTAATGTATTACTTGGAACTCAGTGAGAAGGATCATCACTGCCAGATTTCCTAGTTAGGAAAACTTACCTTCATTCCTTCCAGTTAAATAGAAGACCATTGTATAGTTCATTTTGGGCTAAGTGGAGTGTTTATGAAATGTGTAGGGCTTATAGGCATAACTATTGCTAAAGAAAGCGCAGTAACGCTTGACATCCCCTCTGTTGCCCTTGTCTGTCATTCCAAAAATTTAATGTCAAGAGCATTTTTAGAGAAGATGATCACAGGATGATTCAGGTAGACATGGAGCAGGTTGTGAAAACACTGGCATGTTTCACCAATGTATTAGTCAGGGTTTCCAGAGAAACAGAACCAGTAGGGTGTGTGTGTGTGTGTGTGTGTGTGTAGATTTATTTTAAGACATTGGCTCACACAATTATGGAGACTGGCAAGTTCAAAATGTGCAAAGTGGGCTAGTAGGTTGGAGACCCAGAGAAGAGCTCATGTTGCAGGTCAAGTCCAAGTCCGCTGCAGAATTTCCCTTTGCTTGGGAGGTCAGTCTTTGGCTCTATTAAGGCATTCAACTGATTGGAGGGCAGTTTACTTTACTCAGAGTACATCATTTAAAATTTTAATATCATCTAAGAACACTCTCATAGAAACATTTAGGATAATGTTTGACAACATATCTGGGCACCATGGGCCAGCCAAGGTGATATAGATATAGATATAGATAGATATAGATATAGATATAGATATAGATATAGATAATGGATAGATAATGGATATATAATGGTTATATAATTAACCATTACACCTGGGAAGATACAGCACTATCTTCTCTGGATTAAACAACAATAACAAAAATACTCAGTCCAATTCATGATTTGTTGAGGGTCTGTGTAGAATATAGAAATTATACTACAAGTTTGGTTTTCTTTAGGATGGTGAGCATTTTATAAAATATGTACATATAAACAGAGGCATTCTCTTGTAACACTTAGAATAGTCCTGTACACATAGAAGGCACACAGAATGTCCAGTGCCAGTGACATGAGACTTCGTAATGATGTGTTTGAAGCCAAAGCTTTGTGCAGTAAGAAGCCATGAGCAGTTAATAAATTTCCATTTGATGGCAGCTATAAATATTAACCAGAAGACTCATAACTGTGTTTTCAACTCACATACCTGGGTTGGGGCAGAAGCAATAGTTTCAGCAGCCTTTATTTATCTGTTTTTAATTCCATCTCACCATTGTTAAATTTACCTGAAATAATTGCCATTTTGACAATGCCCTCAAAAATCATCTTATTGCCTGTGGACTGATTTTCAGATTCCTGAGCCTAGTATTCAGAATCCTATATATTCCCTCAACCTATCTTTCCATGTGTATTTTCTGTTGAGCTTCAAACTGAACTACCTCTTTGCTCTCAACATATTCTATTTGTTAACTTTTGTTCATGTTATTCCCTCTAAAATGACTTTTCTCTAGTTTTTTTTCATTCTCTCATTCTTCTTGTCTTTCGAGGTGGAACTCAAATGCCACAACATCAAATGCCACAGTATCTGCTATGATCTATGATCCTTCCCCTTTCCAGCTACAAATTTCTCTTTCCTCTACCACTTCTTTGGCACATTTATTAAGACTCATGATTTCTCTCATCTAAGTCTCTTGTGCAATGTCTTACTGTATGTGGCCTGAATTCAGGATCTATGTCTACAGCCTCCCCTTTAGCCTCACTCCAGTACCTTGCAGGTGGGCAGTCCTCTGTAAACACTTGTTGAAAAAGTCAAAACACATTTTTCAAATCAGAAATAACCTAACATACAAAGCCTCATTGTCATTTTTAAATTTCATCAAAGAGCTATACATTGAATTTTTTGTGTGTTCTCTATAATACCTAGCCATGTGCTGGACAGTGGACCCACAGTGGTCATTCAGTAATCAGTAATTGATGGATTTATTCTGTATTTAACAAAATTTTCTGGATGCTTTTAGACTGAAGAAGATTGGTTTGATGACACAAGTTTCAAAAGACAATGTTATTGCTAATGCACATTACGAGGGAACTATGGTATATTTTTAAGTCCACCAAATAGAAAAATGAATCAATCACGAGTCAGATTTATTGATGGAATTGTGCCACCATCAAATTCTAAAGTATTAGTAGTGATGTTATCAGAAAATATCCCACTCTGAGATCATCTGTAGCCAGCTTTATACTCTAAAAGAATAGTCTGAGTATGTTCTTCTGCTAGGAAAAGGGCTCAGTGGTCTAGGAATTATTGTTTTTACTTTTTTAAAGTTTATAAACTTGGCATGACTGTGCTTTTCTGTGGCTTCCAATCTCTGGTGATAAGTTTTCTCAAAATATTCCTGATTTATCCTGATGTAAATCACAACTCATAAATATCAAGAGAGACTGCCTACAGTACCATCTTCTGATTTAAAAACACATTTGAATCAATATTTACTTATATATAATACATTCTGCTGAATAAGGAAGTTCTGACTTGTTAAGCTCAGTATGCTTCGATAAGAAAGCAAAATTTTTTGTTGGGTTTTTAAAATGTATTTTAAGGTCCTTATCTCTTGGTGATAGTTCCTTACATATTGAAGTGCCAGGGAATAACTGTCCAGTAGCTGGACAAGGGAGACTCATAATATGGCAGTTAAAGCCAAAGCATTAAGCAAAAACAGCTATTAATATTAACAGGCTCACTGTAGAGAGAAGCCATAGTTGTCAGGGGAGGCAGAACTGCCCAGGAAACCCATCTTTGTCCTTTTGTCTATACAGGTTGGGGCAAAAGCAGCAGTTATTTGAACTCAGCAAACCTGTGTTCCATATTGAAGGCCTGCATAAGTCAGGGACCAGGGATGTGATGAAGACCAGACATGGACTTTAGGAGCACACAGTGTAGAGATAAAACTGCACTCACAATGTAAGCTAATGGGAGGCAGGAACGATGGAAGCAGCAAAGACTCGCTACACCGGGAGGAGTTATGAGAGACTTCCCAGAAGATATGGCATCTGAGCTGATTCTTAAAAGTTCTGTAAGAGGCCAACAGGCAGAGAAAAAATGAAAAAATTCTATTAAACGGGATAGCCTATAACCATGGAGATATACCAGAGGATGATGTGTTAGGGAAATGGTAAGTACTTTAAAGTGGCTAGATCAGAGAATGTTTGAGGGCAGGTGAAAGGAAAAGTAGGCAAGGTTCTTATATTTATATCAGTGATCTTGGACTTTGTCTGGGGACCAGCAGGTAGCTGCTACCAGAATTTCTTATATCAGTAAGTAACATGATCAGATTTGTTATTTTAGCAAGACAACTTACACTATGAAGTATAGAGAGGTGTTTGGAGTGCACTGATTGAACAGTAGTGTGGAGGTGTGTTTTTTAATAATAAACCAAATGAGTAATAACATGTCTTACTCTTACATAATTAGTAAGATCTTGCCAACATCTTTGTTGGATGAAAGGAAGCCTAGTGTTTATCACCAAATCTTTTGAGATGTCAGTATAACACAACACTGTATTCCATTTTTGAAAACAGCCATCCCTATAGTGTGTGAAGAGAATACTTCAAGTGCAGACAGACAAGTGAACACAGCACTTCTTTGTCACATGCAGTCAAGAAACCAGACAAGATATTTAAGCTATGATTATTAGTATTGGCAAGGGTTCAGCTCCAGGGAAAATAAATACACTGAGTTAGTGGTGGTGATGAGATTGACACGAATAGAGTTGTATTTTCCTTTTTGTGCTGTTGCGAGGGAAATTAAGCTTTAAACATAATGAAATGGGTTCTTGTGAACAGCAAATCTGCTATTTCTTCACTTTTTATGGCTTTGTCAACAGTGATCTAAGTTTCGCTTTACTTATTTATTTTAAATTTTATTTTATTTTAATAGTTTTTGGGGAAGAGATGGTTTTTGGTTACATGAATAAGTTCTTTAGCGGTGATTTCTAAGATTGTGGTGCACCCATCACCCAAGCAGTGTACACTGTACCCAGTGTGTAGTCTTTTATCCTTCACCCCCTCCCACCCTTCTGCCTGAGTTGCCAAAGCCTATTAGATTATTCTTATGCCTTTGCATCCTCAGAGCTTAGTTCCCACTTACAAGTGAGAACATACAATATTTTGTTTTCCATTCCTGAGTTACTTCCAACTCCATCCAGGTTGCTGCAAATGCCATTATTCTGTTCCTTTTTATGACTGAGTAGTATTCCACAGTATATATATGCCACATTTTCTTTATCCACTCATTGGTTGATAGGCATTTAGGCTTGTTCCATATTTTTGCAGTTGCAAACTGTGCTGCTGTACAAATGCAGGTGCAAGTTGTGCAACTGCCTGCCTCCCTCCCTCCCTCTCTCTTTCCTTCCTTCCTTCTTTCCTTTTCTTCTTTCCTTCTTTTCTCCCTCCCTCCCTTCCTTCCTTTCTCTCTCTCTCTCTTTCTTTCTCTCTTTCTTTTCCTTTCTTTCTTTCTTTCTTCCTTCCTTCCTTCCTTCCTTCCTTCCTTCCTTCCTTCCTTCCTTCCTTCCTTTCTTTTTCTTTCTTTCTTTTCTTTTCTTTCTTTTCACTTTCTCTTGCCCTGCCACCCAGGCTGGAGTGTGGTGGCGTGATCTCAGCTCACTGCAACGTCCAACCTCCGCCTCCCAGGTTCAAGCAATTCTACTGTCTCAGCCTCTGGGATTATAGGTGCCCACCACCTTGCCTAGCTACTTTTTCTATCTTTAGTAGAGATGAGGTTTCACCATGTTGGCCCGGCTGGTCTCAAACTCCTGACCTCCAGTGATCCACCCACCTCAGTCTCCGAAAGTGTTGGGATTACAGGCATGAATCACCATGCCTGGCCCAAGTGTCTTTTTCATATAATGACTTCTTTTCCTTTGAGTAGATACCCAGTAGTGGGATTGCTGGATCGAATGGTATTTTTACTTTTAGTTCTTTAAGAAATCTCCATACTGTTTTCCATAGCAGCTGTACTAGTTTACATTCCCACCAGTAGTGTAAAAGGGTTCCCTTTTCACTACCTTCATGCCAACATCTATTATTTTTTGATTTTTTAATAACGGCCATTCTTGCAGGTGTAAGGTGATATCACATTGTGGTTTTAATTTGCATTTTCCTGATAATTAGTGATGTCAAGAATTTTTTTTCCATGTTTGTTGGCCATTTGTATATCTTCTTTTGAGAATTGTCTATTCATGTCCTTTGCCCACTTTTTGATGGGATTTTTTTTTTGTTTTTTTCTTGCTAATTTGTTTGAGTTCCTTGTAGATTCTGGATATCTTACCGATTCTGGATATCAGTCCTTTGTCAGATGCATAGTTTGCGAAGATTTTCTCCCAATCGGTGGGTTATCTGTTTACTTTTATTATTATTATTATTATTATTATTATTATTGCTGTGCAGAAGCTTTTGAATTAATTAGGTCTAATTTGTTTATTTTTATTTTTGTTGCATTTGCTTTGGGGTTCTTGCTCATGAGTTCTTTGCCTAAGCCAATGTTGAGAAGAGTTTTTTTGATGTTATCTTCTAGAATTTTAATGATTTCACGTTCTAGATTTACATCTTTGGTCCATCCTGAATTGATTTTTATATAAGGTGAGGGATGAGGATCCAGTTTCATTCTTCTAGATGGGGCTTGCCAATTATCCCAGCACCAGTTGTTGACTAGGGTGTCCTTTCCCCACTTCATGTTTTTGTTTGCTTTGTCGAAGATCAGTTGGCTGTAAGTATTTGCCTTGATTTCTGGGTTCTCTATTCTGTTCCATTGGCTTATGTGACTATTTTTATACCAGTACCATGCTGTTTTGGTGAATATGGCCTTATAGTATAGTTTGAAATCAATTAGTGTGATGCCTCCAGATTTGTTCTTTTTGCTTAGTCTTGTTTTGGCTATGTGGGCTCTTTTTTGGTTCCATATAAATTTTATGATTTTTTTTCTAGTTCTGTGAAGAATGGTGATGGTATTTTGATGGGAATTGCATTAAATTTGTAGATTGCTTTTGGCAGTATGTTCATTTTCACAATATTGATTCTACCCAGCCACAAGTGTGGGATGTGTTTCCATTTGTTTGTGTCATCTATTATTTCTTTCAGCAATACTTTGTAGTTTTCCTTGTAGAGATCTTTCAACTCCTTCGTTAAGTATATTCCTAAGTGTTTTGCAGCTGTTGTAAAAGGAATTGAGTTCTTGATTTGACTCTCAGCTTGGTCATTGTTGGTGTATAGCAATGCTACTGATTTGTGTACATTGATTTTTGATCCTGAAACTTTACTGAATTCATTTATCAGATCTAGGAGCTTTTTGGAGGAGTCTTTAGGATTTTCTAGGTATACAATCATGTCATTGGTGAACAGTGACAGTTTGACTTCCTCTTTTCTGATTTGGATGCCTTTATTTCTTTCTCTTGTCTGATCACTCTGGCTAGGACTTCTAGAACTACGTTGAATAGAAGTGGTGAAAGTGGGCATCCTTGTCTTGTTCCAGTTCTCAGGCGGAATGCTTTCAACTTTTCCCTATTCAGTATAATGTTGGCTGTGGGTTTGTCCTAGATGGTTTTTATTACTTTGAGGTATGTCCCTTCTATGCCAATTTTGTTGAGGGTTTTTGTCATAAAAGTATGCTGGATTTTGTCAAATGCTTTTTCTGTATCTAGTCAGATGATCATATGATTTTTGTTTTTAATTCTGTTTATATGGTATATCACATTTGTTGACTTGGGTATGGTAAACCTACATCCCTGGTATGAAACCACTACATCCCTGGTATGAAACCCACTTGATCATGATGTATTATCTTTTTTGAAATGCTGCTGGATTCAGTTAGCTACTATTTTGTTGAGGATTTTTGCATGTATGTTCATTAGGGATATTTGTACTTTTAGTTTTTTGTTATGTCCTTTCCTGGTTTAGGTATTAGGGTGATACTGGCTTCATAGAATGATTTACTGAGCATTTCCTCTTTTTCTATCTTCTTGAATAGTTTCAGTATCCAATTCTTCTTTAAATGTCAGATAGAATTCAGCTGTGAATCCATCTGCTCTTGGATTTTTTTATCGGCACTTTTTCTTTTTTATTACTGTTTCAGTCTCACTACTTGTTACTGGTCTGTTCAGAGTTCCTGTTTCTTCCTGATTTAATGTAGGAGGGTTGTATATTTGTAGGAATTTGTCTATCTCCTCTAGATTTTCTAGTTTGTGTGCATATAAGTGTTTATAATAGCCTTGAATGATCTTTTGTATTTCTGTGATATCGGTTTCAATATCTCTTGTTTCATTTCTTATTGAGCTTATTCGGATCTTCTCTCTTCTTGGTTAATTTCACTAATGGTTTTTCAATCAATTTTGTTTATATTTTCAAAGAACCAGCTTTTTGTTTCACTTATCTTTTGCATTTTTGTTGTTGTTGTTGTTTCAGTTTCATTTAGTTCTTCTCTTATTTGGTTATATCTTTTCTTCTGCTGGGTCTGGGTTTGTTTTTTTCTTTCTTGTTTCCATAGTTCCTTGAGGTGTGACCTTAGATTGCCTATTTGTGCTCTTTCAGACTTTTTGATTTAGGCATTTAAAACTATGAAATTTCCTCTTAGCATCACTTTTGTTGTATCCCATAGGTTTTGATAAGTTTTGTCACCATTATCATTTTGAAAGAATTTTTAATTTTCATCTTGATTTCATTGTTGACCCAAAGATCATTTAGGAGCAGATTATTTAATTTCCATGTATTTGTATAGTTTTGAAGGTTTCTTTTGGAGTTAATTTTCATTTTTATTCCGCAGTTATCTGAGAGGATACTTAATATGATTTTGATTTTCTTAAATTTATTGAGATTCGTTTAGTGGCCTATCATATGGTCTGTCTTGGAGAATGTTCCATGTGCTGGTTAAAAGAATGTATGTTCTACATTTTTAGGTAGACTGTTCTGTAAGTACCTGTTAAGTCAATTTGTTCCAGGGCATAGTTTAAGTCCATTGTTTCTTTGTTGACTTTCTATCTTGATGACATGTCTAGTGCTGTCAATGGAGTACTGAAATCCCACACTATTATTATGTTACTGTCTATCTTGTTTCTTAGGTCTAGTAGTAATTGTTTTATTAATTTGGGAGCTCCAGTGTTAGATGCATATATATTTATGATTGTGATATTTTCCTGTTGGACTAATCCTTTTATCATTATATAATGTCCCTCTTTGTCTTTTTTTTTCCCCACTGTTATTGCTTTAAAGTCTGTTTTGTCTGATATAAGAATAGTTACTCCTAAACTGGGCACAGTGGCTCACATGTGTAATCCCAGCACTTTGGGAGGCCAAGATGGGCGGATCACAAGGTCAGGAGTTCTACTAAAAATACAAAAAAATTAGCCAGGTGTGGTGGTGTGTGCCTGTAGTCCCAGCTACTCAAGAGGCTGTGGCAGGAGAGTTGCTTGAACCCAGGAAGTGGAGGTCATAGTGAGCCAACATCGCACCACTGACTCCAGCTTGGGCAACAGAGCAAGACTCCATCAAAAAAAAAAAAAAAAAAAAAAAAAAAAGCTACTCCTGCTCACTTTTAGTTTCCATTTGTGTGGAATATCTTTTTCCACCTCTTTACCTTAAGTTTATGTGAGTCCTTATGTGTTACGTGGGTCTCTTGACAACAGCAGATACTTGGTTGTTGGATTTCTCTCCATTCTGTCATTCTGTATCTTTTAAATGGAGCATTTAGGCCATTTGCTTTCAATGTTAGTATTGACATATAAGGTACTGTTCTATTCATTATGTTAGCTGTTGCCTAGATACTTTTTAAAATTATGTTATTGCTTTATAGGCCCTGTGAGATGTATGCTTTAAGAAGGTTCTGTTTGGGTATGTTTCAAGGTTTTGTTTCAAGATTTAGAACTCCTTTAAGCAGTTCTTGTAGTGCTGATTTGGCAGTGGCAAATTCCCTCAACATTTGTTAGTCTGAAAAAGACTTTATCTTTCCTTCATTTCTGAAGCTTAGTTTTGCTGGATGCAAAATTTTTGACTGACAGTTATTTTGTTTAAGGAGGCTAAAGATGGGACCCCGCTCCCTTCTGGTTGGCAAGGTTTCTCTTGAGAAATCTGCTGTTAATCTGATAGGTTTTTCTTTATAGGTTACCTGATGCTTTTGTCTCACAGCTCTTGATTTTTTCCTTTGTCTTGACTTTAAATATACTGATGACTGAGTGCCTAGGTGATTATCTTTGCAATGAATTTCCCAGGAGTTCTTTGAGCTTCCTGTATTTGGATATCTAGGTCTCCAGCAAGGCCAGGGAAGTTTTCCTTAATTATTCCCTTAAATAAGTTTTCCTAACTTTTAGATTTCGCTTCTTCCTCAGGAACACCATTTATTCTTAGGTTTGACCGTTTAATATAGTCCCAAATTTCGTGGAAGCTTTGTTCATTTTTAAAAATTCTTTTTTCTTTGTCTGATTGGGTTAATTCAAAAGTCTTATCTTTGAGTTCTGAAGTTCTTTCTTCTTCTTCTTCTAGTTTGTTGCTGAAACTTTCCACTGAATTTTGTATTTCCCTAAGTGTATCTTTCATTTCCAGAAGTTGTGAATATTTTTCTTTATGATATCTATTTCTCTGGAAAAAATTTCATTCATATTCTGTATTAGTTTTTAAATTTATTTAAACTGTTTTTTGCCTTTTTCTGGTAACTCCTTGAGTAGCTTAATAATTGACCTTCTGAATTCTTTGTCTGGAAATTCAGAGATTTCTTCCTGGTTCGCATCCATTGTTGTGGAACTACAGTAATCTTTGGGGGTCTTATAGAACTCTGTTTTGTGATATTACCAGAATTACTTTTCTGGTTCCTTCTCATTTGGGTAGACTATTACTTAAAATTGTTCTTGTGGACTGTGTTTTGTTTTTTTTTAATTTCTTATTTTTTCTTTCTTAAGGATCAGACTCTACTGTTTATTTTAGCCTAATTTGAGTTTTGGTGCTTGTAGGGGTGAAGACTCTGTATGAGATCCTTAGTTATAGAATCTTCATGCACTGGTTTTCCCCAATGCTGATTTTAGTAGTTACATTCTTGGTGTATGGGTGAATTCACTGTCTCCTGTGAAGCTGGAATGGTGGGGATCCCTTGACGTTTATGTCCTTGTCTCATGGTATACAGTTTATTTACTGGTCTTTTATTTACTGAGTTGATGATTCAGCCTTCAGGACAATTGCGGAGGTATCCCCGGGCAGGCACCAGTTGTGGCTAAGGCAAGTGGGTAGATGTAATACCCAATGGTGAGCCGAGGTCACAGCCTTGATGAGGGTGGCTGGAGGAGCTCTCAATTAGGCGTGCTGAAATTTTTTCAAGGTGAAGAGTGGGAGCTACCTCAGCTCCCCTGCCAGGTCAGAAAGAAAGCTATTCACCTCACAGCCTCACTCCTGTCCTAGCATTTCAGCTATTCAGATCAGACAGGCACCTCTTTTCATCTATAGGAATGTTGTTGTTCCAAGTAGGGAGGAATTGTGACTCTGCCTCTCATGCAGGCCTGAATCTGGGGTGTGCTCCCTCTTGTGGGCTATACTCACCCTGGAGTGTTCCAGAAAGGCTGTATACAGGTGTATCCATGCTGCGTTCCTGTTGGAGAAGCCCCAGCTGTGTCTGCAGTGGAGTGCCAGGGAGAACAAGGACTCCTTTTCCAAGGCCCTTCATGGTCACAGAGGCTGCCTGCCTGTTGGGGCATAGGTGCAGACTTTCCCTATTGCACCTGGCACTGCAATTGGATCTCTGCTGTGAGAAACTACCCACTAGCAGAAAGGTCTGAAACTCCTACTATTCAGATTATTTTGTCTCACATAGTGATTCCTTGATGTGGTGCTCTCTTCTTTCCCCTAGGGATGGGCTTCCTGAGAGCCAGATTGCAGTGACTGTTATTGTTCTTCTGGGTCTAGCCACCCAATGGAGTTACCAGGCTCTGGGCTGGTGCTGGTGAATGTCTGCAAAGAGACCGGTGATCTGATCAGTCTTCAGGTCTCCTAGCCATGGATACCAGCACCTGCTCTGGTGGAGGTGGCAGGATAGGGATGTAGACTCTGTGAGAATCCCTGACTGTAGATAGGTGTAGTGTGCTGGCTTTCTCAAATGCTAGTTATGCTACTATTGAAGTTGTCACGTGGACAGACTAAGGACCTCTGGTTAGCCAGGATGTTGCAGGCAGTGATATTAGCTGTTGTTTTCTCCTTCCTGGGAGCAATATTATTGTCATGAGTATGGCCTGAGTTGGCTGGCCTCCAGCCAGGAGGTGGTGTCTTTTGTGTTTGGCTGCCAAGGCAGATAGAAAAATACCATCAAGTGGGGGCAGGATTAGGCGGGTCTGAGCTGAGACTCTTCTTGGGCTAGGCTTGCCACAGCCACTATGTAGGATGGGGAGGATGGTTTTCAGGCTGATGGGGTTATGTTCCAGAGGGGATTATGGCTGCCTCTGTGGCACAGAATAGTTCACCAGGGAAGTGGAGAATAGCCAGTAGTGAAAGGCTTCACCCAGCTCCCACACAGTTGGTGAACCCAATCTCACTCCTGCAATGCTGTGTTAACAGCACCAAGTTTAGATCCACGCATGCTGCTTGTGGAACTCAGTCTTACTCCAGGCCATACGCTTCCCCACTGAGAAAGCAAGCAAGGCTTTCAGGCCACAACCCTCCCTGTCTGCCCACAAGGTTCCTGTGCTCATATCTGCTGCAGTTCCCATTCACCCACCAGATTCTGTTCACGCGGGTTCATGCCCACTCAAAATTATCACAAAATTCATTTGGAAGCTTCTTTCACCTTGTGCCCCCTCCCTAATTCTGCTGGCTGCCTCCCCTGAGGGCCCCTGTGAGACGCAGTCAGGGATGGCTTCCCTGGGTTTGAGCTGGAGACTGGGAGTGCCTACAAGACTCTTCCTGCTGCTGCTTCTACTTTTGTATTTCACGTGGCTCCCTAAATTCTGTTCCAGCTCTATGTAAGGTTAAATCCTTCTCTCATGATCTGGATTTTCAGATTCCCCAGTGAGGATGTGTGTTTGGAGGCAGGTTTTCCCCCATTCACACTTTGGGAACTCATTGCTTTTTGCCTCTCTCACAGAGTTTGCAGTAGCATGTCACTTCTTTCAAAGGATCTGTGAATTCTTTCCATTTTCCTGATATGATCCTGTGGTGGTTCTTGGAAAAAAGTTCACAGTCTGAGTCTCCACACACTGTTCTGTCCATCCAAGCAGGAGATGTATGTTAGCCCTGATTGCTATCCGCCATCTTTCTTCTGTCCCCAATCCTTCTCTTTAGATAGCTGAGATACCATCTTTTGTTTCTTCTGACTTGGTTCTATTCACTGACATTCCTCTCTATAAAGTAGATTTTTGAACTTTCATGGAAATTTATTCCCAATTTATATGGAAGTAATTCCCAGTTTATATGAAAAGCTTATAAAGTGATTCATTAACCAAGTATTTACTGAGGTGCTAAAAGTATACACTGATGCAGGAGTGGCAAGTCCTTTGCCTTCATGGAGATTACATTCTCTTGTAAATGTTGCATGATGGTCACTAGATTTAGGAATAAAAGACTCCAGCATAAAATACTGACACTTCTGCTGGAGAAATATTTTACAAACTATATATATTGAAGCCCAAACTCCGGTTTATTGGTAAAGGAGTAGCACTGACACTAGAATTTTGTCATCAACATGTTGGGATAAGAAGTCAGAAGACTTAGATCTGTGTTCTTTTTCTCCTGCTGGCTATAGGTTGCTTTAATCTCTGAGCTGCAGTTTCCTCATCTATAGAATAGGTTAGACCAGATTAGGTCTTCAACTTTGGTTGTATATTAGAATTATCTTACTCTTGACCAATTAAATTAGAAATTTTGGGCCAGGCACAGTGGCTTACGCCTGTAATCCCAGCATTTTGGGAGGCAGATACGGGCGGATCACGAGGTCAAGAGATGGAGAGCATCCTGGCCAAGATGGTGAAACCCCATCTCTACTAAAAATACAAAAATTAGCTGGGCATGGTGGTGCACGCCTGTAGTCCCAGCTACTCAGGAGGCTGAGGCAGGAGAATCGCTTGAACCTGGGAGGCAGAGGTTGCAGTGAGCCGAGATCAAGCCACTGCACTGCAGCCTGGTGACAGAGCGAGACTCCATCTCAAAATAAATAAATAAATAAAAATTAAAATTAGAAATTTCACTGGGCGGGGAGGAAGGCAGAGGTATTTTTAAAGCTCTCAGGTGATATATTTCTGTTTTAAGGTAGGACTAAAAATCATAGGACTATGTCAGAAGTTCTAATTATAAATCTATAGGTTAGTTTTCTCCAGGCATGGGTACAGTGCTTAAATGCCTTTTAAATTTGTTACCAACATAGAAAAAAAAAGGTTTCCAGCTTCTCTTGAAAAATGGAAATATTAGGCAACAGTTGGGCTTATGTTTCTGAGTGGTAAAAATTAAACAAAGTAAACGAGTCTCCATTTCATTCGTTCCTGTTGCCTTCCTGGCTCTTGAAGGCATTGTCATTTGTGAAAACTAAACTAGATGGTCTTTAAAGTCTCCAATTATTTGAATTGCTTATTTCCACAGCCAGAAAAGAGATGGTAAACAAACTATACTTTTATCTGTAAGCTAGTTAGTTTGTGAAATCAAAGGGAACTTAATCTTTGAATATGGAAAAATTCCAGGGTCCAATGGAAGAGAAACTCCATCTCATTAATAGCAGGACTCCACAGACTGCTATGGAAAAGACACCCACCCAGGGCTAAGAGGGAGGGAGGCGGAAGAGGACTTAATTCATTTTCTGGGCATTTTTAATGAAGCTTTCCCCTCTTTCATTATTTCTTATTTGGGAGCTGGATCATTAGTTGGGATGTGACTGGCTTTCCCTGGGGAGCAAAAAGGAGATTAACAGAGGTTTTGCTCGCTTCTTCCTGTGATTTACTGTGGGAAGCCTCCCAGGTTCTTCCCTTCGCTTCTCTGTGGCCTTCGTCTTCATGGTTTCTTGCTGTGTCTCTCTGAGAGCAAGTACCTGGGTGAAAAAGCCTGAGTGTGTGGTTTATTGGCAACTGCCTGGCATTGGATTTAAGTGGGTATATTTGAATTACTAGAATTTTACATTTTCTAGATTCAAAATATGCACTTGAATTTTGTAGGACCTCTTACCCAAATTGAATAATCCTTTGTGCCTTGTTAAATTTTAAAAAGTCACACTATCAACATTATGACATATGGTATATATGATGGCAATAATAAAAATAACACTTATTGTCCACTTTAATGTGCCAGCAGTGTTCCAAGTGATTTGCATAAATATCAAATTTGTTCCACACAATTATCCTATGAACTAAATGTTATTATTTCCTGGTTTATAGGTGAGGAACACAGAGGCTCAAAGCAGCTATTTGATTTCTCTTATTTCAAAATTAGGGGAACTGAGATACATTAACCTGTATAACCAGATCTTGTTAACTGTTTTTGGTAAATTCCAATATGTATTGATTTTCACAAAGACAAAGCACACCATTGCTATATTAAATATTAATTTTTTCATAGTCCCTCAAGGTGCTTACTGGCTATATTTTTATTGTCTGTTGATGTTGTTTGTACATGGTGGATTACAGAATTCCATGAACATAAAAAATCTTGACTTTATCCTAGCTTATTGCCTATTCTTACCCCCTGCAAAGTAAAAAGTTCAAAATAGCATTAGTAAGCCAAGCAAACTACTTGCTAGCCACATGAACTTACTAGCCTCTCTGCCTCAGTTTCCTTGTTGGGAAATGGACAATACCTAACTCAACTCATAAGGATATTTCTAGAATCAGGTGTAATATCAAATAAAAATATATTTCATTTTTCCTAGAAGATACCCATGTATATCTTAGGTACTGATGTATTCATAGTGATGCAAAACATAAAATGTTTATTCTTTTGCATAGCAACAACTATCCATAGAGATTTTTCCACTTTAGAGATTTAATCCCATTAAAGGTTTTTAAATTGATTGGACAATGAGAATGTTTTTGTCTCTCTGAAACTGAGGCTGAAAGTTGATTTCATTCTCTCACTTGTTCCCAGCAAAAGCTCATTCCGTGCTATCACCAGCTAACTGCTGCCAGGCTCTTTTTGGTGCAGATGGACAACATGATGGATTAATTTCTCTTGCTGAAGTCATTTCTACTCTTCATTGCTGAAAGTCTGCTTATTTGTGTGCTCAGCTTCTTGAATAAGTTGGCACATTCAGTGAATCTCCCCTTGTATAGTTCATACTCACTTGTCAGTAAAAGATTTGTTGTGTGCAGGAAGGGAGTGGGGGGACAATAGCTTTTGCCTGCTAAGCAGTCTAAATTATGAGTTGAGCCTTTCATTCATTGCTTTACATGTGGTTGTATGCTTGCTATTAACTAATTGTTGCTGTTAAAAGAAAAAAACTGAAAAGAGGCATCCATATTCTCCTCAGGTCTTAGTCCCTGGGTGAGTGGGTATGTGCATAAACATAACTATACACATGTATATGTAAATACAAATTTATATACGTGTGGTATATGTGCATACTTAGTGTAACTAACGCTATATATAATTCATGCAGCAAATTCAATAAGGACAACAGTAACAAAAAGGCCAGGGAATGTAATTTTCTCCCCTGAAGACTTCAGCTGCCCAAGAAACTTATTTGTCTTTCATATTGTGGAGTAAATAAAGTTTTATTTTAAAGCAACTTTCTCAGATCTTTAAAATTTTTTTTTTTTTTTTTGATACAGGGTCTTGCTCTGTTGCCCAGGCTAGAATGCAGTGGCAAGATCATGACTCACTGCAGCCTGGAACTCCTGAGCTCAAGTGATCCTCCTGCCTCAGCCTCCTGAGTAGCTGGGACTACAGGTGCAGGCCACTGTGTCTGGCTAATTTTTTTTTCATATTTTTGGAGATGGGGTCTGGCTATGTTGCCCAGGCTGGCCTTAAACTCTTGGGGTCAAACAATCCTTCTGTCTCTGCCTCCCAAGTACCTGGGATTACAGGCATGAGCCACTCAGATCCCTTTGTGCTGCACGTATAAAACCAATATTTTAAAACTCAGAGCAATCTTTTTTAATCCTTGGAGTAACCTTATGAAGATAGTAAATAAATAATAAATGCTCTGAGATCTATAATGTCTACTACTTTAAAGATTTATTAAAAATTTGAGTTTTTATTTTCATAATTAGTATTTTATATAGTTATAGTAAATAGTATTTTATAAATGTATAAATATATTAATGTTTTTAAAATTTATTTTGGAGTTTTATGTTGGCTTCAAGATAATGTTAAGTCTTTTAAGGGTCACTTATCAATACAATTTTCAGCTTTTATTTGTTCAAACTCAAGTAATGAAAATTTCTGCTTAAAGGAGAAGGTTTTACTTCCAGCCTCTTCAGGATTAACTTGAAAGAAAATGTCATTAAACTCAAAAAGCTATACATATCACACCACCAAATACCTGCTTTCTGGCACTAATGAATTAGTTTTTTGAATGCATCCACCTTAGTAATGAATTATCTGCCTGTATATACTTCCGTTTTAAAGGATAAATGCTATTTGTTAACTGTGTTTCAGTCACAGATTTTTTACCAAACTTTGCTCCCTGGTATAAAACACAGAATGGGAATTTGCAGTATAATCGTGAAAAAAAATCAATTTGTTTCTTATATTAAGAGCCTATAAGCAAGGTAGAGATGGTTAACTGTGGAAATTGAATGATAACATCCAAGCTGAGAGCCAATTCAAGAATACAATCCCATTCTCAATAGCCACAGAAAGAATACAATACCTAGGAATACAGCTAATCAAGGAGGGGAAAGACCTCTACAACAATAATTATAAAACGTTGCTCCAAGAAATCAGAGATGACACAAAAAAATAGAAAAACATTCCATGCTTATGGGTAGGAAGAATCAATATTGTGAAAATAGCCATACCGCCCAAAGCAATTACAGATTCAGTGTATATCAAACTACCCATGACATTCTCCACAGAGGTAGACAAAAATTATTTAAAAATTCATACTGAACCAAAGAAAAGCTCAAATAGCCAAGGAAATCCAAGGCAGAAAGAACAAAGCTGGAGGCATCATGTTATCTGACTTCAAATCATACTACAAGGCTACAGTAACCAAAACAGCATGTCACTGGCACAAAAACAGACACATAGACAAATGGAACAGATTGGAGAACCCAGAAATAATGCCACACACCTACAACAATCTGATCTTTGACAAAGTTTACAAAAACAAGAAATGGGGAAAGGACTCTCTATTCAATAAATGGGGCTGGGAAGCTAGCTAGCCATATGCAGAAGATTGAAGCTGGACCCCTCCTTGCACCATATAAAAAATTAACTTGCGATAGATTAAAAACTTAAATGTAAAACCTAAAACTATTAAAAACCCTGGAAGATAACCTAGGAAATGGCATTCTCAACATAGGACCTGGCAAAGATTCCATGACAAAGATGTCATGACAAAGATGTCAAAAGCAATTGCAACAAAAACAAAAACTGAGAAATGGAAACTAATTAAACTAAAGAGCTTCTGCACAGCAAAAGAACTATCAACAGAGTAAACAGCCTACAGGATGGGAGAAAATATTTGCAAACTATACATCCGACAAAAGTCTGGTATTCAGAATCTATAACAAACTTGAACAAATCAACAAGCAAAAAACAACCCAATTAAAAAGTGAGCAAAGGACATTAACAGACATTTTTCAAAGGAAGACATACACGTGGCCAACAAGCATAAGAAAAAATGCTCAATATCACTAATCATTATGGAAATGCAAATCAAAACCACAACGAGATACCATCTCACAAGTCAGAATGGCTATTATCAAAAAGTAAATGAAAAACAGATGCCTGTGAGGTTGTAGAGAAAAGGGAATGCTTATACACTGAAAAGGGAATGCTTATACACTGCCGGTGGGAATGTAAATTAGTTCAGCAACTGTGGTAAGCAGTTTGGTAATTTCTCAAAGAACTCAAAGTAGAATTACCATTAGACCCAATAATCCCATTACTGGATATAAACCCAAAGGAATATAAATCGTTTTACCATAAAGACACATGCATATGTATTTTCATTGTGGCACTATAACAGAGACACAATAACAAAGACATGGAACCAAACTAAATGTCCATCAATAGTAGACTGGATAAAGAAAATGTGATAGATATATACCATGGAATACCATGCAGCCATAAAAAGAAATGAGATCATGTCCTTTGCAGCAACATGGATGAAGCTGGAGGCCATTATCCTAAGTGGACTAACACAGGAACAGAAAACCAAATACCATATGTTCTCATTTATAAGTGGAAGCTAAACATTGAGTACATATGGACACAAAGAAGAGACCAACAGACACTGGGGCCTACTTGAGGGTAGAGGGAGGGAAGAGGATGAGGATTGAAAAACTACCTATCAGATACTATGCTTATTACCTGAGTGGCAAAATAATCTGTACACCAAACCCCTCTGACATGCCATTTACCTATATAACAAACCTGCATAGTACCCCTGAACGTAAAAGTTAAAAGAAAAAAAAATGATTAATGAGTATGATACTAGAACAATATTATGATGCAGGGCTATTTTTTGTGTGTTTGCTAGCTGGGCTTGAGATTTGATAAATAAGTCCCATGGTCCTAATCCACTAGTGATGATGTTCTAGCCTTTGAAATTCAAACTACCACTACTCCACTTTGAGAGAGAATGCATGAGAATTGGACCCAGCCTGGGGCTTTAGACACCATGGTTCAAATCTTGGCTCTTATCATTTTTTAGCCACGTGTTGTGGACTCAATGTTTGTGTCTCCCAGCTCCCCAAATTCACAGGTTGAAGCCCTAACCTCCAATGTGGCTGAATTTGAGATTAGGGCCTGTGAGGAGCTGGTAAAAGTTAAATGAAGTCTTAAGGATAGGTCTCCAATCCTATAGAGTTGGTGCTCTTACAAGAAGAGGAAGAGACACCCAAGTTCTCTCTCTTTGCTATATGAGGACATGGTGAGGAGTGGCCATCTGCAAGTTCAGAAGAGAGCCCTCACCAGCAAGTTAAGTGTCTGGCACCTTGATCTTGGACTTCCCAACCTCCAAAACTGTGAGAAATAATTTTTTGTTGTTTAAATCACCCAAACTGTAGTATTTTGTTATGGTAGCCCAAGCCAATTATTATACCATGTAAGCAGGTTACTTAAATTTACTAAATATGTAAGTTACTTAAAATTTCAAATCCTGGTTCTAACTTTACTAGCCATCACTTTTACTAGCTAACACATTACATTTTCTTCAACTTGCCGCATGCTTTTGCTGTGAGTTTTAAATGAAATTGCTTAAGTACTTTGCTTATCATACTGCTGATCCATAGTAGGCACTTAAAGTTAGTTTCCAGGAAGTTTGGAATGGATCTCACTTATGCAAATGGTTGACTTTGACGGTGCTTGTTCCTCTCCGGAAAGGGTTCATCTCCCATTAGAATAGTCCTATGACTGCAGTAATTTTGTATGTTAAACTTACATGTTTATCTGCAGAATGTTAAATCTGCAAACACCGTCCATCAACCCAAAAGCAAAAAAGAGTGTTTCCTAGTAGTTAATAGTTGGTAGCTTAATAGGAAATCTAGAAAAAAAAATGTTTAATAATGAAGGCTATATTAATACCAAGTCTCATTTGAGTGCCTGCCAGTAAGGAAATAGTTATCTTTCACTGTTAATCCCAGTTGCCATAATTAGGGCTCTGGTGTGTTTTCTTCAAATGGTCTTCTAGGACCTAATGTAATATCATTTGAGAGGCTCAAAGAGGATCCCATATTCCCAAAGGTATCTTAGAGTCCTCAGCCGCCCAACATCCCACCATTAATCATGCTTTGCAGATAAAAATTGAAGACTCCTTGTCTCTGAATATCTGGGATATGCTTTCATTCCTAGGATGGACACTTTCCTTCTTCATCAATAAGGAAGAAAAAGGGACAGAGGTGATTTATAAGAGCAGTTCTACTGAGTGAAATGTGGGTCCTAGCAAAGGAGGACACAGCTGCCCCTTGTAATAGTGGAGGGAAGGAAGGAGGCAGGCTGGCTGTACTTTGCCCTCCTCAACCCTAAACCCTGTCTGTTTACCACAGTGGACCTTTTTTCTGAACTCTGACCTCATTATTTCATTCATTATCCACATAATATTCATCAATGTTCTCCAAGGCTCTTAGAATAAATCTTTAACATTTCCCCAAAAAGTCACAAGGTCTGACACCTGCCTTCCTTTTTCCAGCTTCCTATCATAATCCTCCTTTTTGGCAGTGGCCACACTGATCTTCTTTCAGGTCCCCAAACTCAGCATTTGCTTTCCATTGTGAGCCCCTTACATCATGACTGTCAGCCCGATTGTCATTTCTTTGGGGAGGCCTTCCCTGAACCCTAGAACTGGATCGTATACCCCTATCATGTGTTTTCATAGCACCATGAATGTCTCCTTGGTGGCAGTCCCCAGCAGGAGAATTCTGTGTTTATCTGTATGGCTGTTTCATAAATGTTTGTCTTCCTCCCAATAGTCTGTCAGCACTTTGGCAGCCAGTTGTGTTTTGCTCTTGATTCTACCTCCAGCACAGAATGTCTCTTGGTATTTATGGAAGGGGACATGAAAAAAGAAAAAGTCCACTGCATAAAGATTTAATCCAGCGAGACTGAGGCCTGAACATCTAGCTTTAGGGAAGCCAGCTGCTAGCAGGTCAGACTGGTAGGGACTAGGTGAGGAGAATGGAAAAACACAGGGAATGAGCATCACTTTCTTTAAGATTTTGCCTCTGGCAGACCCCTCCAAGTAACAGATTCCAAAAAGATTGTGAATGTTCTCCCTCTGGTATGGAGTCTCCTGTCCTGTCAGAAACATGGTACCCAGAGGCCAAAGCTGCTGCATAAGCAAGTTATCATGAAACTATTCCAGGACAGGTTTCAGAAGTAGGGTCTTAAAAATGAGTATTAAATCTAATGTTCCCCCAGATACATTTCCAACCCACATATAGACACCGAATTTAACAATGAAAGTGGAAGTTACTCTGTTGAGGATTTATTTGAAATGTTGGTTTTCTTTTGTCCATCTGATACAGGTCATAGCTCTGTTTCTGTCATTAGATTGATTTTCATGTTTCTCAACACAGACTCTCTGTGAGTCAGAGATAAGTTTAATTTTTCAGCATGGCCATAGGAATGATGAAGTCATTCCTCATTAAAATGAAGCTAAGCAAAATTTAATAGTACTTGTTTAAGATTCCTCATTTACTTCTCTACACAAAAAGAGTTGCAAGGGGAAAACAAAAACTTTAGCTTTGAGTAATTTCCTTAATTCAAATATAGATTTAAACCACTTTGTCATAATATGTAAATGAACTATTGCTTTTTTCACCACAGGTCTGTTTTCAAATAGATAATGAGATTATATAAATAATTACCTTATATAAACATAAGGTTACTCATTATTGAAAGCAATTTTCTTTTTTTGTTTCTGGTTTATTATGGTTTAAGAGTGAGTCTTTGTTTTAGATATTTGAAAACAAAATGTGTGTGTGCATGTGCACGTGTGTGTATGTGTGTGGATATGTATATCTAGGGAGGTCCTCAAATTCAAAAATTATAATACAAGGTTGTAATGTCAGCACTTCCTATTGCATAGTTTTATAATGGGGATATATAGCTATGCATTAAAATGCATTACTGAAATGGAAAATCAGAATGTGTTAAAAATGAATTAGTAATTATATTAAGATCTGAATGGGAACCAGCATACAATGTAACTTAAGCTTCTGAAAAATAAAAAAAAATCCAGAAAATAATTAATGATAAGTTAGTTTCAGTATTACATTGATAAATATTTCAAGAATAAGCTATAAAAAATAAGGAGGTAGATTTATTATTTTAAGGTTCATACTAAAAGATTGTAATATTTACTTAACCTTTCTTTATTTAATTTAGAATAAGATTACTGTCATCTCTCTAAGAATTTATGTAATAGTGTTTTATTTACCTTTCCATTAAATATTACTGAGATAAATAAGGAGTCCTGGTGAATGAAATATAATTTAGTAAGCAGGGTTTTCTTAGGTGAAAACTAATCATGTCCTGCTATAAATGTATATTGAGAGAGAAGCTGAATAGACAAGATCCATGATTTAGTCAATGATATGACTTCAGGGAAAATGTTTTTATGCCTTATTGACCATATCTTTTAATACTTGCATTGAAAATAAAATTACATCCCAAGATTATGAGGGTTGTGAAATTTTATAATTAGATATTTAAGTCCTGAATTGATTAGCAGCAGTATAAACATAGAAATGGATTTTGGGTTAAATCTGAGAACCATTTTTTTGTACTAAAATTTGCATGCAGATGACAATGGGAAAATCAAATGTTTTCCTGGAAAATTTTCAAATGGGACAAATAGTCATCTTCCTGGAAATATGAAATAAAGGGAGTGGTAGTGGTTGGACTATAAACCTCTTTGAAGGCCTTTTAATCTTTAGCTGTAATTCATGTTTTATCATCATTGAATTTTCAAACGGAAAATACCTTAGAAATAATTTAGTGTTACCTTGTTGATAGTACCAAAAAAAAAAAAAAAGTGCTCAGAGTCACATAACTTGATTAAGTCAGAGCTGGTACTAGATGCTCAGTCTTCTGACTTCTAATTCAGTTTGCTTTCATTATCTACTACCTGCTGCTGACTCAGAGCTCCTCAGCTATCTGCAAGTGGATGTGTTTACTGAGCATTTATGATGTACATGTACTGCTCTCAATGCGGAGGATGCAATGGTGAATGGGAGCTTACTTTCTGACTCAAAAATTAGTTTTCTCTCTTTGTGTTCTAAATGAAAGTGTCCTTTTGCTTTATCTGAGCAGAAATTTGTAAGTTTGTTTATTTTACTTTTGAAATTTTAGAGAATTGGCAGTGGGGTCATGCTATCAGAAACACATACATGCAATGCATGGATGCACTGTGTGAATGAGCTCTCTCGAAGGTGGTAGATTATGGGAAAGAAGGAAGCTCAGAAAGAGAGTGGACCAAGTCAAGAGGAAAGAGAGAAGAAACAGGCAAGTGTGGAGCAGAGGAAAAGTAGGAGGGTCATGAATCCATTCTGCAGGTGTGTGCTGAGTGACTGGAAGAAGGAAAAGAACCAAGGAAGTCTCCGCCATGTTATCTTAGTTTTGTTAAGGGTATAAAGAGATTGAAGAGGGTTTAACTAGGCCATCCTTAACCCTAGGTCATCCCTAGAGTCCCTGGCAGAACTAATAATCTAAATTATGAATGGCTGTGTGTGCACACACACAGGATGCACTTAGTAATGTCTATCATTATGAGTATCTTCTGTCTTCTCCACTACAAAGAAAGGAAAGGAATGTGACTCTCTTTCCAGATTAGAAGTAACGGGGGCATAGTAACACAAATGGATGAATTAAACTGTTTGAAATGGTGCACTGGAATATATTTATTTTGGGGCAAATCATGAAGAAATGAAAAAGGAAGAGATTCTCTTTTGAGAAAAAGTTTGTTTCCTATTGTCAATTGAGCAACTCTGTGAACATTCTAAAGATAAAGAATGATTATTCTGTAAAGTGCTGGTATTTCTGGTGCTGTGTGACAAAGTCCGGTTCCTTTTGTCTAAGTTACTTATAATAATCTTTAATGAAAAGCAGAGGGGTCCCATGGTTTGGAACGAGTATCTGAGTCAAGAGTTGACAAGTAGAATAGCTGGGCCCAGAGGCTGCTGTCGAGTTGACAAAGCCAGAACAGTATATTTGGACAGAAAGAATTTGATTTTCTTATACTGAATGTGATGATCTTGAAGAACAGATTTTTTTTTGCATGAAAATAAATCTTTATTTTCAGTTATTACCCACCAGTAAGAGAAAGTTAGGTTAAGGGTATAAGGGGATTGAAGAGATTTCTACTTTTGCCAGGTCCTTATTTTGAATAGCCTTCCACTCATCCAAAGTCATCTCTTTTGGACCCTCCTCTTTTACCTCTTCAACTTCATTCTCCTTATTTTCAGTGTCTGCCGCTGGATGATGTTCTTCACCTTCAGGTGTTTCCTCAGTCACATTTGATTGATCCAAGTGACTGCAATTATATTTGTTTCTGAATGTATTTGGGGGACTCTGTTAATACATCTTTGACAATTCCCCAGTTGTGAGATCTGCTACCTCCACGTTACAGGTCCTCATGCTTCAGGCCACTGTAATGTGAAAAAAAAGATCTATCACTTCCACTATACCTATCAAATTCACGTTTGCCACGAGAATCAAATCCATCTCCTTGGCCCATTTCACATCCACTGACCTCTCGACCTCTTCCAAGACCACCATGACCTCGAATAGGTCGTTCAATAATCTGTCTATCAACTGAAAATTCACCTCCTTCCCCTTTTCATCAAGTGGCTTTTCAAGTCTTCGTTCACAAGGTGGTCTCCTTTCTGGTCTTCTATCAGTTATTTTCCCTTCATCCTGAAGTTGTTGAGCAGGTCTTCTTCCAACTCGTCTTATTCCTTCTTCTTTTTTTGTTTTTTCTTTTTCCTCTAGGCAAGCTTTATTCTTTGATTCCTCTATCCAGGAAGGGGGCTGTTGGTTGCATCTTACCCAAATGGAATGCAATGGGAATTGGGAGCTTGAGTTGTGTGGAGGAGGAGTTATCAATCTTAACAAATGACTATAGCTGGTGTGTGGTGTCCATCAATCCTTGAGGGCTTGGCCATGCAGACTAGGGAATGGTCAGAACAGACTCATCAGAGGTCTCCAGAGCTTTGCAATATCAAGGTTCAGGGGGTATAGATAGTAAGGAAAAAGGCCATTTCCTGTTTCTATCCATTTTTGGTACAGTAGACAGTTAAGGTTTTTTCTTTTGACTAGCTTTTAAAAAATTACTTAGGAAATGGAAAGCTTATAAACATTCATAAGTGAATTGTTGAATTGCTAGCCCAAGTGGTTTCCTTACCTAGTCACCACTTAACCAGAAACACTAGAATACACGGTTCAACCAGAATTCAACCAGGCAGTTAACCTGCCTATTGCTCAAGCAATCATCAGAGTTTTTAAAAACAAAATTAAGCAAAAAAGACCTTTCCCCAAATACAATCACTACTTTGTATGACCCATTCCTAAGAAAGCCACATTCCATTTCAGAAAACATGACCACTTAAGGTACAGTTAAAACAAAGTCCTTGCCTTCAGGTGCTTACTTTCTGTTTTCTTTAAATTAACTTCTGAAATGTTTATCTTGTGTTTTGTGCTGCATTCCTGAAAACTGTAACTTTTAAGGACATAGGCCTCATCTTTATAAAGGAAGAAGAAAACAGCAAAGAGGTGTCTCATTTGGGAGGCAGAAGGTTATGACCAATGCTGGAAGTCTTCCTCTTCCTTACTTGTTATTCAACAAGATGGGTTTTGTGGTGTCGCGTGAGGTGTGAGTTGGAAATGAAAGCTGCACCACACTTCTTATATTCACAGGGCTTCTCCCCAGTGTGGGTTCTCTGGTGCACAGTGAGGCTCAACCTCTGTCTGAAGGCCTTCCCACACTCATTACACGTGTAAGGTTTTTCTCCATTATGGATTCTCTGATGAATAAGTAGGTATGAGCTACATGTGAAGGCCTTCCCACATTTATTACACACAAAAGGAAGATCTCCACTGTGAATTCTCTGGTGGACAAAAAGGCAAGAGAGCTGACTGAAGGCTTTCCCACATTCACTGCAGTCATAAGGTTTCTCTGCAGTGTGAATTATCTGGTACATAATAAGGTGTGAACAACAACTAAAGGTTTTCCCACACTCTTTACACTCATATGGCTTCTCACCAGTATGGCTTCGCTGATGTACAATAAGATTTGCAATCTGGGTAAAGGCTTTGCCAGAATCGTTACAGGCAGAGGGCTTCTCCCCAGTGTGGTTCCTCTGGTGGACAGTATGATTTGAGCTCCCAGTAAATGTTTTCTGACACTCATTACATTTATAACATTTTTCTGTAATGTGGACTTTCTGGTGCTGAGCAAGTTGTGAGCTATAACTAAAGGCTTTCTCACATTTACTGCACCTAAAGGTTTTTTCTAAGGAGAGGTTTTTTTGATGTACAGTCAGATTTGAACTCTGAGTGAAGGCTTTCCCACATTTTGAGCAAACATAAGGTTTCTGTCCAGTGTGGATTCTCTGATGCACATCAAGGTTTGCACTCTGAATGAAGGCCTTCCCACACTCATGACATTCAAAAGGTTTCTCCCCAGTGTGGATTCTCTGATGCACAGCGACGTTTGCACTCTGACTAAATCCTTTCCCACACACACTACAATGTAAAAGACTTTCGCCCAAGCTGGGTTTTTGGATTTTTAACAGTGTCAGAATTAAGGCTGTATTTTCCCACAGATTTCTTACATTTCTGGTCTTCCTCTTCTTTGAAGCTTTCAGGTAAGTGACAGTCATTCACTATCACTTATCTGAAATCTTTCCTTTCCCTCCTTATTCTCTGCCTCTTTAACATGTTTTCTTTTTCACAAGCTTCTCTTAACTCAGGTCCTTAAGGATCAGCTTTCTGGATTTTTCCTAATATGATGAGGGGGTTTTCAGCTTCCTCACATATCTCTGTTTTTGGAACCACTAACTGAAGGTTCTTGGTTTCAGCACCTTTTCTTCCTCTTCTGATCCATCAAGGCCTCTCTGACGAAACTCCCCTGGGGCCCAGACTTTGATGTTCTCAGAGTGCACTTGTTGGCTGGATGCCTGACCTGGGAAGTTTTCTTCTTCCTCCTCCTCCTTTTTCACCTTCACTGGGCCGCATGGGCCTTAGGACCATGGCTTCTCTCAATTCTGCAGTCATCTTCTCTGCTCAGCAGGGGAACGCCTATAGCTGGGAGCTGCCCAGCAGAGGTCAAACCCCATCTAAGCTTTATGTTTCAAAAGCTTCTTCTTGAGTTTCTTCCCAGGGCCAAGATGAGTATTGCCTACGTGCACAGCTGAGAGGCCCGACCAGAGTTCACTGGCTCTGCAGCAGGAGGCTGGCGGACCGGGACCTCAGCTCCTACTGGCACGAGAACAATGACCCTTATTCCTTCTTTCTTAAGCGCCACAGACGGCTGCGTCTTCTCTTTCCTGTCAGCCACGCCAACGCTGGGGGGCAGCCGGTTCTTGCTGTCTTTCTGGGACTCCTTGCGCAGCTAGCTATTTGCCTGCCACCTTGGAGTTGGTTTGGGCCGCAGCCTGAGCTGCCGCTCTTGGCCCCAGGGACGCCGCCCCCGCCAGCTTCTTTTTTCTTGTTCTCCGCTGTCTTCAGCACCTCGAAGGGGTCCGATTCGTTGTCAAATAACTGGTCGAATCGGTTGGTGACCACGCAGCTGAAGCCTTCCTGTAACTGCCCAGGCATGATGGTTGCTCGGCCGCACATTCCTCCACGGATGGCAGCGGGCTCCGCCGAGCCAAGAGCGCGTGCTTCAGCTCTTTCCACAAATCGAAGAACAAATTTTTTGAAATCTGCCTGTAAATGTCAGGCAAGGTAAATTTCAAAATGAATTTTTAAAGTCTCTAAAATGGAGTTATGTTTAATTATGACTTTGTGACAAATTAAAAGATAGTTCTAGGTAATGTTATTCTAGAAAGAAGCTTCTCTTGTTCTGGGAAAGAGACAGTTTGGAAACTTGAGGCAAGACCCTTATTGTCTTTTATTATTTACTGCTAACAAACTGCATTCTCTCACTGTTCACTGGAATAGGTGGGTCCAGGGAACTTAGGAATGCCTAATGGGAAGTGAGAAAAGTAAATTATTTCTTACATTTTTATATGTACAAATAGTTGATAAAGGAGGAAGTGTAGTGGTGTGGTGGATCATGCATATTGGGATAGAAGAGATAGTATAATTATTAAAAATTATAGATAATGAGATCTAGGCTTCACATTTTCACTTCTGGAATATTCCACTTTGACAGACAGTCTATTGTCTGCCTCAGCCTATCCTGGAGATGTCCTGGTGGTGGGAGAGAACCTGCTTTCTCCTTGCTGTGCTCCTACAGTTTGTCTCTGCCAGTCAGGTCCAAGCCCCTTGTCTTAGTGCCTCACAAGACTTCTTCCTCTGACCAGGATTCAGGCACCTTCTCAGAACCTTCATTCCCCTGACAGCAGGACCAGCCAGTCTCCCAGACCCGGGGTAGTGCAAAAAGGAGAGCAGACTCCTCAGACCCAGAGTCCCAGGACACTTGGCCTCAATTCCTGTGACATCTATATCACCCAGACAACTGGTAAATGGAGGTGCTGGTGCCAGAACAAAAGCATAAGCTGTGTTTCTCAAGCTTGGACTTTACCTGGGCTGTTGCTTTATTTTCTAGCTGTTTACTGATTTTTAGAAGCATAAAGGTTTCTTTCTGTGAAGTTCCTAGGGACACACGGAGTGGGGACAGGTATTCCTTTTGTCTTTCAGAAAGGCATGTCAAGAGTTAGTCTCACAGTAATTTAAGTCTCACCTAAATGGGGTAAGAGTGGGGAGAAATATGTAAGTGTGTATATTTGTGTGTGTATATAAACAATATATATACTACCAACATAATTAATAATAATGTGTGTATAATATGTAAATAACATATTATATATCAATAATAAAATATTATATTATTAATATATTATGTATGTTATTATATTAATATATTATATATTGTCATAATATATATCATTATATATTATATACTATTTATTATATAATATATAATATATAATATATTATATATTTATATATCATTATATAATATATTACGTGTATTAATGTATAATATATTATCTATATAGTAAATATATGGGGGTGTGTATTTGTGTATACACACACGCACATATATATCCTGCATTGTTTGCTTAGAAGCATGCCTTGCAATTATTATCTGCTTTTTTTCCTTCCCTTCATCTAATACACCAGAAGAATATTTGTTAGCCAAAGGTGAGAATCCAAATTAATATTTGTATTCCCAATAGATTTCCCCCAGAATCTTGGGGTATCATTTCATCAATAACAGTTATGCAGATGTTCTATTGCTGTGTCCAATGCTTGCTTCGTTCATATGAAATTAGACTTTTGGCCATTCAAAAAGCAATCAGTGCCTTCTTGTTGATTAGCACTAATCACCACAAGATCCTTCCAATAGTAAATTTTCCAGAGCAAAATTCTAAACTTACAGATTAGTTTGCCGCAGCCCCTAGCTCTACACTGTAAGGATCTTGCTTTTCCATAAGGTCCGTTTTTAAACGGAAATGTTCCCCGGGCTCTATGCAGTGCTCAGGTGTTTCTTACTCAGCTGAAGGACTAATGAATTTAGTTTGAATCTAAATTTGGAGTAAAAAATGCCACTCAGGAGAGCTGCTTCTGTGACTACATTGTCTTCCAACCTGCTTTTCCTTTTTTCCTTATTACTCCACGTCCTTGAGGAGTTTATTCCTTTATAGCTTTTGTGATCTGGCTGTAATTATTTTGAAAAAAATTTTCATTATACTGGACATTTTGGATTAAGTCCTCCAAATTTTCTTATTTGTGAGAGTACAAGTCACTATTTACACTGTGGTAAACTGCATGCAAACATCTGAGTACCTTTCTGTTCCTATCTTCAGCTGGGCCAGCACTAAGCTGGAATAGCCTATACTTCGATGTTTTTCTGAGGAAGTATGTTTTCCTTTTCCCTCAGATTCCTGGTGCCTGGTATAGCACTTTTTTGATTTGCTCTTATTCTGGCAATAGGTCAACTGGCTTTCATGGTCCTTAACATTTCAGGTAAATAATTCCAACAGTTGTGACTAGAAGGAATCCAAATCAACTCAAGGCATCCACTCCATGTTCAAAATGCCATGTTTTGAGTGATTTGTCCTTTGGTTAGTAACTTTAAAAAATATGAGGACTGGAAGGAGAAGCTACTATTTGAGGAACTAATGGAAAATCAAGCAATTTTTGATATACTAAGATATTCACTTATGATGCAAGGAGTGTGACCATTGACCTTCCTACTTACCTAAACATTACGCTCTCAGAGCATGTGGATAGGTAGCATAGCCTAGTGGTTAACACACATAGAAAAGTTGGACTGCCTAGTTCGAATCCCAGCTTCATCACTTGCTAGCTATATAATCTTTATCAAATTAGTTAACTTTCCTGTGCCTCAGTCTGGTTTTCCTGAGGATTAAATGATTTTATATTTGTTAAGTGCCTAGAACTGTAGCTGGTCTGCAACAAGTACTATACGTCTTTGTTTAAATAATAAATAAAACGACAGTATTGTTCAGATGGAGAAACATGTGTCTTAGGCAGCTTAGGAGTTTTTCTAAAGTAACAGAATCATTTAATGGCAGAAACAACAATATTATCACTGCCCAGAACCCTAATGGGGAACTATAGCTCCTAAGGGTGATGTGGGGAGAAATACACTGATGAAAAACAACCAACATTATTAAAGACAGGATGGGAGAGAGTGGGAACTCGTCATTCATTTATCTAATGGCTTAGTCAGCAAGTAACTAATGCCTACTTTGGGCCTGGACACTATACCAACGTTGTGCAGAAAGTGATTAAGATGCAAAAGAACATTCACTTAGGCTGGGATAAACAAGAAGTCTTTTGCAAAATCTGATGATGAGCTTGTTGATGTTGAGTTGACAAACTATGGAGCAGGTCAGTGGAGGGGGGGATTATCATAAAATTCCATCCCTTAAACATCTACAGGGAGATAATTATTTTAAGATGCTTTACTTCTGGAGATGTATGCTTTACTTCTACTTAGAGAATCTGGCTTATGTTCTCATGTTCTGGTTTTATATGTAATTGGTCATGAGCTTAATTTGAACCAAGCATTTGGCACAGTTGCCCCCAGAAGTTAACTCATTTGTGGATTGTATAAATGCTATTGCACAAAAAAGAAGTATATATATACAACTAGTCATAGTAGACCACATCTTGGTTAATGGCTTCGAGTCTAGATGAAATGTTTTAAGAGGGATATTGACAAATTAGAGAACATTAGAAGCATTTGCCAGAATACTGACAGGGCAAGAAATTATACCAAATAGTAGAAAGAGAATTAGATGCCTAAGTGGAACATGGTGTATAGCCCATAAGAATTTGAAGGATTGTCATTGGTAGAATAAGATGTTATTCTTGGCTGCTTCCAGCTGAGGAGTGGTGGATGGGTGACTAAGGCCTATAAGAGAGCAAATATAAGGAAGAGTTTCTAAATATTAAAATCAATTTCCAAAGAAACAGCCTGGCCTCTAAAGGAAAGAGCTTCTTGTGATTAGATGTGTTTAGGTGGGGCCAGCTGAACAAGGTCCTGAGCTCTAGGGATTAGACTCCTTCTGCTGGATAGGAGGTACAACCAGGTCATCTCAGCGGTTCCTTGTGTTCCAAGATTCTGTTACTCTGTGATTTCATGAGTTGGATGTCACCTCCCTTAGGTTGGTTACTCTAAATAATGTTAAAAGTCAGTGTATGCCTTAAGATTGGGTGAATTGCTATGACAGAATGATTTTTACCAGAAAAACAGTTGAGTCTAAGAATGAAACTACTGCTTCTAAGTGAAAGAGGTATGAATAACCTAAAGATAATATTTTTCTCTGTAGATAGAAAGAATTTGTATTATAGGTCTGTGTTCGGTGTATAGCAGGGCATCACCAGAATTCACCCTAACTGGGTGAATTCATGGCAGTGATCAGTAGAATATGTAGTTTAACAATGAGGCCTTATCATTTCTAAGTAGTTTCTTTTTTTTTCTTTTTTTTCTTTTTGAGACAGAGTCTCACCCTGTCACCCAGAGCTTTGCCCTGGAACTCTTGGAGTGCAAAGGCACGATCTCAGGTCCCTGCAACCTCTGCCTCCCAGGTTCAAACAATTCTCTTGACTCAGCCTCCCGATTTCTAAGTGGAGAGTTATGAATGGCCCAAAGATAATATTTTTCTCTATAGATAGAAATAATTTGTATGCTAGGCATGTGTTGGATATATAGCAGGACATTACCAGAATTCAGCCTAACTCGGTGAATTCATGGCAGTGAACACTGCAATATGTGGTTTAATAGTGAGGCCTTATTCTTAAGGCAAAGCTCAGAAAAGCTGATAAGCAAATTAGAAAGGTCTATTGAAAAGTGTCTGTCGGCTGGGCGCGGTGGCTCACGCCTGTAATCCCAGCACTTTGGGAGGCTGAGGCGGGTGGATCACGAGGTCAAGAGATTGAGACCATCCTGGCCAACATGGTGAAACCTCGTCTCTACTAAAAATACAAAAATTAGCTGGGCATGGTGGCATGCACCTGTAGTCCCAGCTACTCGGGAGGCTGAGGCAGGAGAATCGCTTGAACCAGGGAGGCAGAGGTTGCAATGAGCTGAGATTGTGCCACTGCACTCCAGCCTGGTGACAGAGCAAGACTTTGTCTCAAAAAAAAAAAAAAGAAAAGAAAAGTGTCTGTCTGGCTAGGCGTGGTGGTTCATGCCTGTAATCCTAGCACTTTGGGAGGCCAAGGTGGGTGGATCACTTGAGGTCAGGAGTTCAAAACCAGCTTGGCCAACATGGCGAAACCTTATCTCTACTAAAAACACAAAAAATTATCAGGGTGTGGTGGTGCACACCTGTAATCCCAGCTACTTGGGAGGCTGAGGTAGAAGAATCGCTTGAACCCAGGAGGCAGAGGTAGTAGTGAGCCAAGATTTTGCCACAGCACTCCAGCCTGGGCAACAGAACAAGACTCAGTCTCTGAAAGAAAGAAAGAAAGAGAAAGAGAGAGAGAGAGAGAAAGAAAAGAAAGAAAGAAAGAGAGAAAGAAGGAAAGAAAGAAAAGTGTCTGTCTGCCAACCTGCTTCCACGAAGGCCCCTCTTCTGATTGTAGAAGTGCCTGGTTTAGGATGGCAGTGTGCTCTACCTGCTGTCTGGTGAGTAGTCAGGATTGGACTTCTATAAGACAACCTCTATGAGAGGCTTGCAAATACCTTCAGAATCAGGCAGAGGTCTTTGGCCAGTTATTTCTGAATGAAGCATATCTGCGTGTCTGTCTGACCTAAGCCTGGGAACCACGATGGAAGATACTGTTTGAACAACAACAACAACAACAAAAAGGCAGGGAACTTAAGAGAGAAATGGATTTTAGTCACTAAGAACACGAAGAGGAACATTTTGATAATATGTACTCTATACGAACAGAATGCTTATACAAGACAATCAAAGAGGAATGGGTAGTTTTCTAAAGAGTAAAACCTGTATTTTTAGGAACATATATTTGTTTACAATATATTTTTTCTTTTTTCACCCTTGATTTTTAACTATTTAATAATTTTCTACAACATTTTTTTCTTTTTTTTTTGCCCTTGTTTTTTTTTTTTTTTTTTTTTTTTTTTAGACAGAGTCTTGCTCTGTTGCCCAGGCTGGAGTGCAATGGTGCTATCTTGGCTCATTGCAACTTCTGCCTCCTGGGTTTAAGTGATTCTCCTGCCTCAGCCTCCTGAGTAGCTTGGATTATAGGCACCCACCACCACACCTGGCTAATTTTTGTATTTGTAGTAGACACGGGGTTTCACCGTGTTGGCCAGGCTGGTCTGGAACTCCTGACCTCAAGGCCCACCTCAGCCTCCCAAAGTGCTGGGATTACACGCATGAGCCACCGCGCCTGGGCTGCCCTTGATTTTTAACTATTCCTCCTGTGAAAATTTAAGTCTTTCTGTGGGTTAAAGGTAACTGGTAAAGAGCACTGGATTTATGCTTGGGCTGGAATTTCCCTCTAGGTTTGGATGTAATGAAGGCAGTGGAGATTTGGGTTTATAACAGAGGCAGATTTGTGAAACTATAGAAGTTGAAGCCTCAGGGTCCCTCACTTGCAGAGACCCCTTCCAAGGTCCTGAAAGGAACCCTGCTAATGTGTTATTATGGTCATTTTTTTTAATAAAAATTGCAAAACATAATGTGTTTCAGCCATGACTTGTCTTCTTCCAATTTAACTTTCCCTCCTTTCTCCTTCCCTTTCTAGTTGGGTGGCATTAAAGTGGTCATGCGCATTTTGTATTTGTAATTATGTATTTTTTTTTGTTGTTAAAAAGGACCCCCCACCAAATTGTATAAGTTTCGGGCCCTAAAAACATGGATCTTCCACTGGGTGTAGGAATGGAATGAGTAACAATTTGGAAATTGCCTGTGTAGCAGAATCAGCCAAAAGTCAGAGTCAGCAGTCAAAATGTTGTGATGGGGTGAGTGAGAGTAAATTGGAATCCATAATCCCAAAAGCATTTGACAGTGGGAAAATGGGGCTTTTTTCCCCCCTTTTTAGGGTTCATTTTAAAGAAGAATTCCATGCAAAGGATATCATGAATTGAGAAATATACATCAGATTAAATTTTTTTTTTTTTTTTTTTTTTTTTGAGACGGAGTCTTGCTCTGTCGCCCAAGCTGGAGTGCAGTGGCGCGATCTCCGCTCACTGCAAGCTCCGCCTCCGGGGCTCACGCCATTCTCCTGCCTCAGCCTCCCCAGTAGCTGGGACTACAGGCACCAACCACCATGCCCGGCTAATTTTTTGTACTTTTAATAGAGACACGGTTTCACCGTGTTAGCCAGGATGGTCTGATCTCCTGACCTTGTGATTTGCCCGCCTCAGCCTCCCAAAGTGCTGGGATTACAGGCGTGAGCCACCACGCCCGACTTTTTTTTGTTGTTGTTGTTGTTGTTGTTTCTGTTTTTTTGAGATGGAACCCTGCTCTGTCGACCAGGCTGGAGTGCAGTGGCACAATCTCGGCTCACTGCAACCTCCACTCCCGGGTTCAAGTGATTACCCTGCCTCAGCCTCCCGAGTAGCTGGGATTACAGGCACACACCACCATGCCCGGCTAAATTTTTTGTTTTCTAGTAGAGACAGGGTTTCACCATTTTGGCCAGGATTATCTCCATCTCCTGACCTCGTGATCTGCCTGCCTTGGCCTTCCAAAGTGCTGGGATTACAGAAGTGAGCCACTGCACCTGGCCTAAATTCTTTATAAAAATAGCAAATTCTTAAAAATAATGCAAATTGGTGATGAATTATGAAAATCATGATGAGAAACTCCTGAATGAAGAGAGAAATTGTTCGAAAACGATTCTCCTTTTCCTCTACTACTTTATGTAATTATAAAGCCTTTTTCTAAAGTTCCTTTCTGACACAGAAATACTGGCCAACAGAAATTCAAAGGAAAGTTGAGACTTTTGAAGTTCAGGCAATTTATATGGTGTTTCAGGTGTTACTACCTCTAATAGTCTATCAATAAAACCCCGATAGGGGATGCTCTCTCTTTTTTGCCTTCTACTCCATCTCTTCTCACACACACTTGTGATTCTTTTTCTTTTTTTTTTTTTAATTTTATTATTATTATACTTTAAGTTTTAGGGTACATGTGCACAATGTGCAGGTTTGTTACATATGTATACATGTGCCATGTTGGTGTGCTGCACCCATTAACTCGTCATTTAGCATTAGGTATATCTCCTAATGCTATCCCTCCCCCCTCCCCCCACCCCACAACAGTCCCCAGTGTGTGATATTCCCCTTCCTGTGTCCATGTGTTCTCATTGTTCAATTCCCACCTATGAGTGAGAACATGCAGTGTTTGGTTTTTTGTCCTTGCGATAGTTTGCTGAGAATGATGGTTTCCAGTTTCATCCATGTCTCTACAAAGGACATGAACTCATCATTTTTTATGGCTGCATAGTATTCCATAGTGTATATGTGCCACATTTTCTTAATCCAGTCTATTGTTGTTGGACATTTGGGTTGGTTCCAAGTCTTTGCTATTGTGAGTAGTGCCCCAATAAACATACATGTGCATGTGTCTTTATAGCAGCATGATTTATAATCCTTTGGGTATATACCCAGTAATGGGATGGCAGAGTCAAATGGTATTTCTAGTTCTAGATCCCTGAGGAATCACCACACTGACTTCCACAATGGTTGAACTAGTTTACAGTCCCACCAACAGTGTAAAAGTGTTCCTATTTCTCCACATCCTCTCCAGCACCTGTTGTTTCCTGACTTTTGAATGATTGCCATTCTAACTGGTGTGAGATGGTATCTCATTGTGGTTTTGATTTGCATTTCTCTAATGACCAGTGATGATGAGCATTTTTTCTTGTGTTTTGGCTGCATAAATGTCTTCTTTTGAGAAGTGTCTGTTCATATGCTTCACCCATTTTATGTTGGGGTTGTTTTTTTCTTGTAAATTTGTTGGAGTTCATTGTAGATTCTGCATATTAGCCCTTTGTCAGATGAGTAGGTTGCAAAAATTTTCTCCCATTCTGTAGGTTGCCTGTTCACTCTGATGGTAGTTTCTTTTGCTGTGCAGAAGCTCTTTAGTTTAATTAGATCCCATTTGTCAATTTTGGCTTTTGTTGCCATTGCTTTTGGTGTTTTAGACATGAAGTCCTTGCCCATGCCTATGTCCTGAATGGTAATGCCTAGATTTTCTTCTAGGGTTTTTATGGTTTTAGGTCTAACATTTAAGTCTTTAATCCATCTTGAATTAATTTTTGTATAAGGTGTAAGAAAGGGATCCAGTTTCAGCTTTCTACATATGGCTAGCCAGTTTTCCCAGCACCATTTATTAAATAGGGAATCCTTTCCCCATTTCTTGTTTTTGTCAGGTTTGACAAAGATCAGATGGTTGTAGATGTGTGGTATTATTTCTGAGGGCTCTGTTCTGTTCCATTGGTCTGTATCTCTGTTTTGGTACCAGTACCATGCTGTTTTGGTTACTGTAACCTTGTATTATAGTTTGAAGTCAGGTAGCATGATGCCTCCAGCTTTGTTCTTTTGGCTTAGGATTGACTTGGCAATGCAGGCTCTTTTTTGGTTCCATATGAACTTTAAAGTAGTTTTTTCCAATTCTATGAAGAAAGTCATTGGTAGCTTGATGGGGATGGCATTGAATCTATAAATTACCTTGGGCAGTATGGCCATTTTCACTATATTGATTCTTCCTACCCATGAGCATGGAGTGTTCCTCCATGTGTTTGTATCCTCTTTTATTTCATTGAGCAGTGGTTTGTAGTTCTCCTTGAAGAGGTCCTTCATGTCCCTTGTAAGTTGGATTCCTAAGTATTTTATTCTCTTTGAAGCAATTGTGAATGGGAGTTCACTCATGATTTGGCTCTCTGTTTGTCTGTTATTGGTGTATAAGAATGCTTGTGATTTTTGTACATTGATTTTGTGTCCTGAGACTTTGCTGAAGTTGCTTATCAGCTTAAGGAGATTTTGGGCTGAGACGATGGGGTTTTCTAGATATACAATCATGTCATCTGCAAACATCTGCTTAACAGGGACAGTTTGACTTCCTCTTTACCTAATTGAATACTCTTTATCTCCTTGTCCTGCCTGATTGCCCTGGCCAGAACTTCCAACACTATGTTGAATAGGAGAGGTGAGAGAGGGCATCCCTCTCTTGTGCCAGTTTTCAAAGGGAATGCTTCCAGTTTTTGCCCATTCTGTATGATATTGGCTGTGGGTTTGCCATAGATAGCTCTTATTATTTTGAGATACGTCCCATCAATACCTAATTTATTGAGAGTTTTTAGCATGAAGAGTTGTTGAATTTTGTCAAAGGCCTTTTCTGCATCTATTGAGATAATCATGTGGTTTTTGTCTTTGGTTCTGTTTATATGCTGGATTACAATTATTGATTTGCATATGTTGAACCAGCCTTGCATCACAGGGATGAAGCCCACTTCATCATGGTGGATAAGCTTTTTGATGTGCTGCTGGATTCGGTTTGCCAGTATTTTATTGAGGATTTTTGCATCAATGTTTATCAAGGATATTGGTCTAAAATTCTCTTTTTTGGTTGTGTCTCCACCAGGCTTTGGTATCAGGATGATGCTGGCCTCATAAAATGAGTTAGGGAGGATTCCCTCTTTTTCTATTGATTGAAATAATTTCAGAAGGAATGGTACCAGTTCCTCCTTGTACCTCTGGTAGAATTCAGCTGTGAATCCATCTGGTCCTGGACTTTTTTTGGTTGGTAAGCTATTGATTATTGCCTCCATTTCAGAGCCTGTTATTGGTCTATTCAGAGATTCAACTTCTTCCTGGTTTAGTCTTGGGAGGATGTATTTGTCGAGGAATTTATCCATTTCTTCTAGATTTTCTAGTTTATTTGCATAGGGGTGTTTATAGTATTCTCTGATGGTAGTTTGTATTTCTGTGGGATCAGTGGTGATATCCCCTTTATCATTTTTTATTGCGTCTATTTGATTCTTCTCTCTTTTCTTCTTTATTAGTCTTGCTAGCAGTCTATCAATTTTGTTGATCCTTTCAAAAAACCAGCTCCTGGATTCATTAGTTTTTTGAAGGGTTTTTTGTGTCTCTATTTCCTTCAGTTTTGCTCTGATCTTAGTTATTTCTTGCCTTCTGCTAGCTTTTGAATGTGTTTGCTCTTGCTTTTCTAGTTCTTTTAATTGTGATGTTAGGGTGTCAATTTTAGATCTTTCCTGCTTTCTCTTGTGGGCATTTAGTGCTATAAATTTCCCTCTACACACTGCTTTGAATGTGTCCCAGAGATTCTGGTACATTGTGTCTTTGTTCTTGCTGGTTTCAAGGAACATCTTTATTTCCACCTTCATTTTGTTATGTACCCAGTAGTCATTCAGGAGTAGGTTGTTCAGTTTCCATGCAGTTGAGTGGTTTTGAGTGAGTTTCTTAATCCTGAGTTCTAGTTTGATTGCACTGTGGTCTGAGACAGTTTGTTATAATTTGTGTTCTTTTACATTTGCTGAGGAGTGCTTTACTTCCAACCATGTGGTCAGTTTTGGAATAGGTGTGATGTGGTGCTGAAAAGAATGTATATTCTGTTGATTCGGGGTGGAGAGTTCTGTAGATGTCTATTAGGTCCTCATGGTGTAGAGCTGAGTTCAATTCCTGGGTATCCTTGTTAACTTTCTGTCTCATTGATCTGTCTAATGTTGACAGTGGGGTGTTAAAGTCTCCCATTATTATTATGTGGGAGTCTAAGTCTCTTTGTTGGTCACTAAGGACTTTCTTTATGAATCTGGGTGCTCCTGTATTGGGTGCATATATATATTTAGGATAGTTAGCTCTTCTTGTTGAATTGATCCCTTTACCATTATGTAATGGCCTTCTTTGTCTCTTTTGATCTTTGTTGGTTTAAAGTCTGTTTTATCAGAGACTAGGATTGCAACCCCTGCATTTTTCTGTTTTCCATTTGCTTGGTAGATCTTCCTCCATCCCTTTATTTTGAGCCTATGTGTGTCTCTGCATGTGAGATGGGTTTCCTGAATACAGCACGCTGATGGGTCTTGACTCTTTATCCAATTTGCCAGCCTGTGTCTTTTAACTGGAGCATTTAGCCCATTTACATTCAAAGTTAATATTGTTATGTGTGAATTTGATCCTGTCATTATGATGTTAGCTGGCTATTTTGCTCGTTAGTTGATGCAGTTTCTTCCTAGCCTTGATGGTCTTTACAATTTGGCATGTTTTGGCAGTGGCTGGTACCGGTTGTTCCTTTCCATGTTTAGTGCTTCCTCCAGGAGCTCTTTTAGGGCAGGCCTGGTGGTGACAAAATTTCTCAGCATTTGCTTGTCTGTAAAGTATTTTATTTCTCCTTCACTTATGAAGCTTAGTTTGGCTGGATATGAAATTCTGGGTTGAAAATTCTTTTCTTTAAGATGCTGAATATTGGCCCCCACTCTCTTCTTGCTTGTAGAGTTTCTGCCGAGAGATCTGCTGTTTGTCTGATGGGCTTCCCTTTGTGGGTAACCCGACCTTTCTCTCTGGCTGCCCTTAACATTTTTTCCTTCATTTCAACTTTGGTAAATCTGACAATTATGCATCTTGGAGTTGCTCTTCTCGAGGAGTATCTTTGTGGCATTCTCTGTATTTCCTGAATCTGAATGTTGGCCTGCCTTGCTAGATTGGGTAAGTCCTCCTGGATAATATCCTGCAGAGTGTTTTCCAACTTGGTTCCATTCTCCCCGTCACTTTCAGGTACACCAATCAGACACAGATTTGGTCTTTTCACATAGTCCCATATTTCTTGGGGGCTTTGTTCATTTCTTTTTAGTCTTTTTTCTCTAAACTTCTCACTTCATTTCATTCATTTCATCTTCCATCACTGATACCCTTTCTTCCAGTTGATCTCATGAGCTACTGAGCCTTCTGCATTTGTCACATAGTTCTCGTGCCTTGGTTTTCAGCTCCATCATGTCCTTTAAGGACTTCTCTGCATTGGTTATTCTAGTTATCTATTCATCTAATTTTTTTTCAAAGTTTTTAACTTCTTTGCCATTGGTTCCGACTTCCCCCTGTAGCTCGGGGTAGTTTGATCATCTGAAGCCTTCTTCTCTCAACTCATCAAAGTCATTCTCCATCCAGCTTTGTTCCATTGCTGGTGAGGAGCTGTGTTCCTTTGGAAAAGGAGAGGCACTCTGATTTTTAGAGTTTCCAGTTTTTCTGCTCTGTTTTCTCCCCATCTTTGTGGTTTTATCTACCTTTGGTCTTTGATGATGGTGACCTACAGATGGGTTTCTGGTGTGGATGTCCTTCCTGTTCATTAATTTTCCTTCTAACAGACAGGACCCTCAGCTGCAGGTCTGTTGGAGTTTGCTAGAGGTCCATTCCAGATGCTGTTTGCCTGGGTATCAGCAGCGGTGGCTGCAGAACAGCGGATATTGGTGAACCGCAAGTGCTGCTGCCCGATCGTTCCTCTGGAAGTTTTGTCTCAGAGGAGTACCCGGCCATGTGAAGTGTCAGTCTGCCCCTACTGGGGGGTGCCTCCCAGTTAGGCTACTCGGAGGTCAGGCACCCACTTGAGGAGGCAGTCTGCCCGTTCTCAGATCTCAAGCTGCGTGCTGGGAGAACCACTACTCTCTTCAAAGCTGTCAGAGAGGGACATTTAAGTCTGCAAAGGTTACTGCTGTCTTTTTGTTTGTCTGTGCCCTGCCCCCAGACGTGGAGCCTACAGAGGCAGGCAGGCCTCCTTAAGCTGTGGTGGGCTCCACCCAGTTCGAGATTCTGGGCCGCTTTGTTTACCTAATCAAGTCTCGGTAATCGTGGGCACCCCTCCCCCAGCCTCGCTGCCACATTGCAGTTTGATCTCAGACTGCTGTGCTAGCAATGAGCGAGACTCCATGGGCGTAGCACCCTCTGAGCCAGGTGCGGGATATAATCTCCTGGTGTGCCATTTTTTAAGCCTGTTGGGAAAGCACAGTATTAGGGTGGGAGTGACCCAATTTTCCAGGTGCTGTCTGTCACCCCTTTCTTTGACTAAGAAATAGAATTCCCTGACCCCTTGCACTTCCTGGGTGAAACGATGCCTCGCCCTGCTTCAGCTTGCACACAGTGCGCTGCACCCACTGTCCTGAACCCACTATCTGGCACACCCCAGTGAGATGAACCTGGTATCTCAGTTGGAAATGCAGAAATCACCTGTCTTCTGTGTCACTCATGCTGGGAGCCATAGACCGGAGTTGTTCCTATTCGGCCATCTTGGCTCCTCCCCCAGATCACACACTTGTGATTCTTGCTAGCATTCACACTTACTCTCTCTTTGTTTATTTATTTTTTGAGACAGGGTCTCACTTTGTCATCCAGGCTGGAATGCAGTGGCGCCATCTCAGCTCGCTGCAGCCTCCACCTCTGGAGCTCAAGGGATTCGAGTAGCTAGGACTACAGACGTGTACCACCACCCCTGGCTTATTTTTGTATTTTTTGTAGAGCCGGGGTTTTGCCGTGTTGCCCAGGCTGGTCTCTAACATGTGGGATCAAGCAGTCTGCCCACCTTGGCCTCCCAAGGTGCTGAAATTACAGGTATGAGCCTCCATGGCTGGGCACTTACTCTCTTTGTAATTATCAGCTTGCAAATGAGAAATCTGCCCAAGGAGCCTGAGCTTGGTGAATACAAGTTCATTTCAGCCCCATTGGTGAGTTTATGATTCTATGAGACTTTAAAGATGTATTTTATTTGGACATGTTAAAAAAAAAAAAAGAACTGTGTTTTTCTTCTTAACATCCAAAATAATTATTTTATTGGTGTTGATAATTATTATTGAGGAATAGGGAAGTCATGCATGTTATCAACCATTTCCTAAATGATACCTAGTTAACATGTTAGGGGAGGGAATCGAATCTGAAAGTGATGCCCATTTAGTGAATCCAAGTGATGTAGCAAGAGTTGAGAAAAACTTATAAAGGGACCTCTTAGCCCATGTCCATAACATTGTCATTAACATAAAGATAGGTTGCCAGAGAAAGGGTAACTGTATGGTCAGTTTAGCCAGATCTGAACTCTCAAAAACCAAGCACTCTCATTCTGTTAGGGTGAAGTCAGAGAAAAGAACCTTCACAAGGTTTGAAAACACAGTTGTAACATACTGGGCTGTGTTCCAGGGCTAGCATTTGACTCAGATTTTTATCTTGTGCTTAGAACCAGCCTACTGTTGTCTCTGTGCAGAGAGAGCACTAAGTAGGTACTTAATAATACTTGCTGGCCAGCACATAGCTCTGTGCAGAACGAGCACTAAGTAATAATGCTTGCTGGCCAGCACATGGATGGATCATGCTTATAAGTGTGTATCATAAAACACTTTGCCTTGAGGAAATTGTTTCCTTTTTAGAGTTTTCACACTGTGGACATCCTTAAAAAGCCCAGAAAATGCATCTTTATGGATTGACATGTGACTCCTTACATGTGAAGTTAGAACCCAGTGAAATGCTGTTCTTTGGACTAAACTTTCAAGACTCATGTGTGTGGTGTCTAATTCATTAACTAAAAATATGATTCATACTTTATTTTATGTAGGACCACAGGTATCCATATATCCACCACTAGGATATTCTTTAAATCTGGTAGTTTGGAAGATTTCCAGACATTGTAAACAGTAAATGCATCAGAAATAAGCGTTTTCCAGAAGAGGGAGGTATGAAATTGTAATAATCAGCCTGTTGCTTAGTCCTGGAAATCTGAAATCAGATCAAAATGAAAAAGATGCTTTCCTTGCATTCTCTTCCAGAAATATGCAGCCTGCTGCTCTTTTGTCTTCAGTGTGACCATGCTGCCCTGAGGAGAGCCCAGAACTGTTTTTAAATTCAAAAGGACAACTGCTTTCTGCTCACTCAGGTCCACTGAAGCATGCTCCAAGACAGGAAAAAGGTGCTTAGCAGGGGCTCTCTGATAGAGATCCAATATATGAATTTTACTTTGAGAATAAAAAGTTCACCCACTTTTAAAAGGTTAATCAAAAGCTCATTGTAGTGTATTCTTCCTTTCCTATGCAGTTTCCTATGGAATCAATTTAAATTCTGGCCTCAGAACAGCAATATTTTTCAAAGAGGCAGTCCTTCTGCCAAGTGGCTCTAGAAGTACCCATAATATCCATGTCAGGAGTATGAAAAATGAAAGAGATGAACACTTCCTTCAGAAATTATACCTTTGATTCCTTTACTTTACAGGCAGGCAGGAAGAATCCTGAGAGAGGTCTTTACTGAAAGTTCAGTATTTATGAACTACATACTGAAAAATGAAAAACGATTCCTAGCACTGAGTTGCTTACCCTATCAAGTTTGCCCATTATTTTCAGGCTGTTGAGCATTGTTTGAAAAATCGATCTGGGAGCTAAATGAGACTCTGTCCCTTACCATGGTCTTGCTGTTATAAATTCACACTGGACTATTTCCATTCCCTAAGTTTGCTTTGCCCTTTCCTACCCTTTACCTTTATGGTCTTCCATCCGGTAAATTTTCTCTCACCCTTCCTGGTCTAGCTCTATTTCATCTTCACTTATGAAGGCTTCCTTGTTTTCCTTTTTTAGAATTAATTGCTAATTCCTCACTGCTCTCTAAGCATTAATACCCCCATCATAGCCTTCATCATAGTATGTTTTGTGCTGTAGCTATTTATGTACTTATTTGTTTTTCCCCCTTCTTTGCTCTTTGATTAAATGCATGCCAGATCCAACTTTACAGTTGAGAAAAATGAGCTCTGACGTTCAATAACTTGCCCAAGGCTACCCAGTTAGAAGAGTTATGGACTTCACTCTGAATATGGTGACTTTTGTTCTAGCGTGTTGCCTTCTCTAGTCTTCTTAAGAAAAACCTTGTCTTCGTTTCTTTTTTCCTTAGCTTGACTTATTCTATACATTAGAAGTTTCTAAATTATAATCAAACTGTCATTACAGGGTCATAGTCAGCCATATGTAAATCAGAATGCAGTTTTACATAGATTCATTATTACTGTGCATGGAGATTAGAAAGCCAGCTCACAAGAAGACTTAATTTGGAAAGATATGTAACCAACTTCACATAAGTGCTAGCCTTTCATTGATTTCTCACCTCCATTCTATATTCCTCCTGGCACTTGTTTTAAATCTGTTCTACTGAAGTCCATACTCTACCCCCTTGCTCTCAGCCGATGATCTGTTTACCTGCTCTGAGAAGATTTAGATCAGTAGTTCTCAAACTTTAATATGTATAAAAATCACATGCAGAGCTCTTCCTAACATAGTTTCCTGGGACTTTTCCCAGGAATTCTGATTCAGTAGGTCAGGGTGGGGCTCATGAATGCTCCGTTCTAACAAGCTCCCAGGTGTTGGCAACACAGCTGGTCTGAGGACTACACTTTGAGAACCTCTGATTTAGGCCATCCTCTGCAATAGGATGTCTTCTCCAATACGTCTTCTCTGGATATTTATCCTTCCTCTCCTTCTGTGAGAATTCAGTCATTCTATTCTCAGGCTGAACCCTCTCACCATGAGCTTTTATCCCATCTCACTTCATCTATTTCAGGACCTTGCTTCAACTCGGCTCTCTTTGAATCTTTTATATCACCCTCTCAATTGCTTTTTATTCTCTATTGCTTTACTAGTAAAACTGTTCCTTTCTCAGTTGTACTATTTAAGATACAACTAATGATTGTAAGCAAAATTATTTTCTATAAGAATGGTCGACAATTTCAGATTCAACCCAGTTGGCTAGGAACTAAGTTTCTGTAATTTGGGAATTGGCTTGTAGGGAGCAAAATTAAGAAACCAAGTTTGGCCGGGCACGGTGGCTTACTCCTGTAATCCCAGCACTTTGGGAGGCCGAGGCGGGTGGATCACCAGGTCAGGAGATCGAGACCATCCTGGCTAACACGGTGAAACCCCGTCTCTACTAAAAATACAAAAAAAATTAGCAGGGCGTCATGACGGGCGCGTGTAGTCCCAGCTGCTTGGGAGGCTGAGGCAGGAGAATGGTGTGAACCCAGGAGGCGGAGCTTGCAGTGAGCGGAGATCGCGCCACTGCACTCCAGCCTGGGCGACAGAGCGAGACTCCGTCTCAAAAAAAAAAAAAAAAGAAACCAAGTTTAACTTTTTTTAATGGATGTGAGTAGAAGAGACTAATGAGATACCACAAAAGAGTTAACTTCTTACATTTCTGTAGTCTAATACGAGATAGTTTCTCCAGGAATTAACACAGCACATCTGTTCACTGACCTGAGTTTGTTTCCTGGTGAGGCATTGCAGTATCATCCATATCTCAGGCAAAGCTACTCCAGCATTTTGTAGTTAAGCAGTTGGAGGAGGAGTAGGGAGAACTTCTGTACTTTGAAACATTTCACAGTGAACTACTTTGCATTCCAATGATGTTCTCCTTACTTAAGGACTTTGTTATGTAAGGATGCTTTGTCCTTCTGATAATCACTTACACTTTTCTTTTGTGTTCATGTCACTTCATTAATCCTGATTATTTGTAATGAATCATAATCTTACCCATTTATTCTTGTGTGACTCATTCCTACTTGTATTCTTAATAGTATTTTCTATGTCTGATAACACATTGTCAGTTGACTATGCTATTTTTAACATAAGCGTTGGCAAAAAGGTTTACTTAGAGAAAAGCTCTACATTTAATTCCCCCATGCCTCAGTTCCCAAATTTGCTAATAAAGATTATACTTAGCTGTCACTCCACGTTTCATCAGTAGGATTAAAATCAATAGAGATCATGAAATAAGACAATGAAAAAAGATAATTATAATGGACCAGATTGAGAAATCACTACAAATCAACACAGGTGACCTGCCATGTTAGATTCCTAGATGCAGTTTATTTAGTCAGTGGGCCATAGTTCTTCCTTATTCTTTCTTTTTCCAAGATGCCTTCCAAAACTACATTTTAACCAAGAGGAAAATACCGTTTGTCTTCTGATATAGGAAGATCTTACTGAGAGATTATATTCATATATTTCATCCATCAGCCTGTAGGTGGAATCGTATTTAAAATACTAATAAAGGTTATTATTGCTTATATATCTAAAAATGCTCCAACTCTCCAAACAAAGCTTATACTGTTGATGATATTTATCAGTGGCTCTTAACACTTGCATATCATAAAACTCTCCCTCAAAATTTAACCTTAAACTCTTTCAGGCTTGTCTTGGTCACAGTGGGAGCTGAGGACAGCTGCTCATGTTTTTTGATAGAACAGCTCTTAACATGCTTTTGCTCTTGCCTCCCACTGCCCAACACCAGCTGCATACACACAATCTACTTGCTGTGTGCATGCTCTGGCTCCTGTCTCTTTTTCCTTCAGCCTAGTTAGCCTGGTTTTATTTGGTTTCATCATACAAAGTATCTATTAGTAAAACTTTTATGAACTCTGATTATAGTACTAAACTCATAATAAAGTAATCAGAACTTCATTTATTAAAACACTGTCTTGAGCTTATTTTTTAATTTAGTACACATGACAATTTGGTAAGGTAGGAATTTTCATTCCCCTTTTATAGATGGGAAAACTGAGGTCCAGGATGTAGGTAACATTTTCAAAGTTAACTCGTAAGTAAATGGCTTAGCTGGAATTTGAACCCAGGTTTCTGCAATTCTAAAGCCCACCCTTTTAACTGCTGTGCGCACAATTACTGTATTCTTATTTGCTCTCTGAAATACAACACCTTATTCTCATTTCATCTGCTCTTTCTGCCCTACACACTTCAGTTTCTGCTTTATAGATACCTGCTCGTATTGTGACATCTCAATTTTTTTTGTACCTTGGCAGGGTTTTGATTGATGTATTGGTGTTCTGAACTCTTTAGCGTACGTATTAATATGAAAGACCTACCAAATATTTCGTGTAATAGAGATTATTTTGTCTACCTATTTTATCTTTCTTTATAATGTAAGTTTGTAGAGGGCAGAAACTATAAATTGCTCAATTAGGGACTCCACATTGAGCCAAGCACATATATACTTGACCCAGAGAAGTCATCACCATCTTTATCACCACAGCTAACATATGGGTAGTGCTCACCATCTACCAAACATGTGCATGGATTATTTTATTTACTCTTCACAATAACCCTATAAAGTAGATTATGTTGCCATCCCCAAGGTTAAAAAACTAGCCCAAGTTCATTGAGTTACTGCATGATAGAGTTCGAGTCTAACCAACACCAATCTATCCACACATCTGTCCACACAGTTAACTCACCCCACACTTCTCAGTGGAATCTAGAGTTCCACTTATTTCCTATTCCTTCCTTTCTTCACTATATGTCCTCTTTGCCTTCTTATCCTGTTTCTCTACTTCTCACTTTCTGCCCTATTCATATCTGCTCAATCTTCAATCTTCTCTGCCTTACCCTCTCTTTTTCAATTTTGTTCTCGTTCTGTCCTATCCTGCCTCCCCACTCTTCTTACCTCATTTTTCTAGTCCCCTTTTCTTCTTTTTTTCACCTTTTTACCTCTTACATATTTCTTTTTTAAAAGTAACTTCAAGCTTGATAATAGATTCTTCAACTCTCTTAGCAGTATCATATCCTAACCATAATAAAATGATAGTGTGCTAGGTGTAAACAGAAGTAGAATATGAAATTGAAATGAAGAATCTCTTTACTTTTTCTATTAGAAACATAATGATGAGTGACTATAACATCTTGGTCTCCATAATTTCTAAGTGTTAAATAAAACACATTTCTTTTTTTTATTTAACACACAAACATCCACACACACATAAATTTGTTTTATGCATTGATTGCCATTTATTGAGCAGCATATTTTTGGAAATGCAACAACTACAAAAGAATTTTTAAGTTATTATCATACAGTGACATTAATAGGCTCATCACTTTGCCTTCTTTCCTTTGTTCTATCATATAGAGAGTTGCTTTAGAGATCATTGTGTATTGATATGAATTATCATTGAAGTTTTATTAGTCTAGATGTCTCATCTTGGGCATTTTGATAAATTTCTTTTGCTCCAAATCCAGAAGTTATGGCCATTCATCTTTATAAATAAGACTTTTTAAAAAAGGCAAAGTCGCAAAATAAATATTTCAAAGCAGTGTTGGATATAGCCAGCTGAATAAACTGCCGTTTCTACTTAACTTTGAACTCTAAATCTTATTTAAATATCCTCCCTTTTTTCTCTAAAGAAGATGAGGAAAAAAAAAATTACAGTAGATTCTAAAAGAAAATATAGCAAGAACATTTTCATAAGAGATATCTCACATAGAAAGCTGTAAAAATTGGGCAAGTATTTGCATCTAACCAGTAGAACTTAGAAGAGAAAACATGAAATGAACTTCTTAGCTTCTGGAATGGTGTGGATAGGTTTGCATTACTTAGATGTTCACAGAGCTCTAGCATTTACTTACTGAAACACTGGAATGGTTCATATCCCTGTGGTTTCCACCTTATTTCTTCCAGAAGGATTAGGTTGTATGCTGCCAGAGACCACATTGACTCTTAGTAATGGGATCACCAAATTCTCGTTCACAATTTTGTGCATAGAGATTGCACTAATATCTCAAAATTGTAGCTATGATTATAACCCTGGTATAGAAATCTGAGCTATGCTGGCAGTGCCATGCTGTACAATCGAATCCACCTGATTATATCTGCATTTATGACAGCTGGGCTGGCCTTCATTGGCATATGCCTCTTTGCTGCGCCCAGGGATTTGAATGCAAAATGAAAGATCAGCATGACATTAGGGGCCCATGATCCATAGATGTAGCTTCCCAAGTAAACAGTGTCTCAGCTTTAACACGGCCCACAGTATCCTGCTTTATCTTTCTGGACTGAAGTTCCTATGACAGAATTTGTTGCTTTAAAAAAGTAATTTTGCAGATTTATCCTTTTTTAAAAGAAATAAACATTGCCTTCCATTTCCTACTGAAAGTGATATGGTAGTATCCATCTTATAATTGCACAGATTCAAAAATAAGCCACAAGTATGTTTGCTGAAGTATAACTGTGGACTATAAAATACAGATATCATAGCCTATAATATGGAGAGTAGTGTGATGTTATAAAGCCATTTTTCTGTGTTTTACATTATCATAAAGTTTAACTACTGAAGGGAAAGTGAAGGTTTTAATATTTAACTAAGCCTAGCACTTGAAGAGAAACACATATATTTTACTTGGAAAAAAAGGAAGTTCCATTTTGGACACTGCAAATGACAGTGCCAGCTGTTGTCATAATATTTCTAACATCCACTGAGGATTAATTTGAGGCCCAGCAAATTCACTGGATGAGCAGAAACAGCCAAAGAAGTAAACACTGGTGCTTATGCTGTGATATTATTAAATTAGGCATGAGACTTCTACAGAGTTGAATATCTAGTGAACACTGGATTATCATGCCTGAGGATCATTCACTTTGTGCATATCTGTAGAAAATTGAATCCTGAACTTGCTTTCTTCTGCCTCTTGGCCCTCTTCCTCTGTAGAGTTATACTCAGAAAATGTGATCTCATTTGAATATAAACTTTTCTATTAATATTCATTAAGTACTCATACAATATAAGCTGAGGAAACAAAGTGGTGGGTGTAAAACACAGGCCTCATGTAAAGAGCTTACTTTCACTATAGAGGCAATGTAGCATAATGAAGCAGAGATGGGTTTCAGAGGCAGGTAGACCAGAATTCAAATCCTACTTCTCCTAAGTATGGCCTTGGGCCCATCACTTAAATTTCTGAGACTCAATTTCCTTTTCTATAAGAGGTAGATACTAACCATGCTACAGAGTTCTATTGAGAATTAGAAATATTAACAGATACTTAGACCACTACAAGGTAGCTATTTTTCTAGAACAGGCATACCCTATTGTATAGATTCTATGTTTCTAGAACAGGCATACCTTATTGTATACATTCTATGAAACAGAATATGGAAAGTGCTAAATGAAAGGTACAATCAGAGAATTCCCCAGGCCCTCAAGAAGGAAGGCAGAATGGATGAGGAAGTCTGCTGTCCAAGGGGTGGGCTGGAGCTAAGGCAAGATTTGTGGGTGGGCCTTCACTAACCAGGCACAGGGAGAGGGCATTCCAGGAGCAGGTGTAGATCTGGCCAAGGAATTAAGACAGGAATGCAAGTGGTGTTTTCCAGGCAAAAGATTAGGAAGTTTTAGATCAGCCTGGATATGGAGACCTTGAATAGCAAGCCGACTGAGGAATGCATGGAAGAATGACTACTAGTTAGAATAAAAGATAAATCTCAAGGCCTCTTTTCTCTTTCACCTCTCCTCTTGCCCACATCATGGACAGACAGTTCTGGCTTTTCCTTATACTCTGTTTCTGTGAGCAATTTTAAGAAGGCAGAGTGCATAACAGTATTACTTTTATGTCTGCGTGTGTATTGCCACCATGAAGCCTATAGTTTTGCTTTTCAAACTACTAGATTGTGACCTTGTAATGATCGGGCAAAAGGCTGATTGAATTTTTAAGAGCAGTAAATCCACATAGTGGATAATATTGGGAAAAAATTAGGGCTAATACTGTGGAATGAGAAGATTAGGAAAGAGATAAATAAAATATGGGTGGTATAAATAAAAATTAAAGTGAAAATATGGGGAAGGGACTGCTTATGATTCACCTTACAAAATTTCTACCTTATGTAGAAATTTTGATTAATAGAGCAGTTTATCTGAGGTATGTTGTAAAGAATGGACTGGGGTCTGTTTTCATTGTCAGTTCTTTCTGTGAATGCATGTTCATGAAGATACTGAAGGCTGTTTTTCTATAGGCAGCTGGTAATTTTCTGCTGCAGGCAGAAGTAGTTGAGGTAATCCTAGGGAGGTGATGCTGAATGGGGCTGTGGTCCTACTTTATGTAAGGATATTATATGGGAAAGAAAGAGTAATTTTTAAAAGTAATTAACTAGTGGTAGATTCTGAACTAACATTAGCAAAGGTTGATTATAAAACAGATTTTATTTTTACTACTGATTTAGAAAACATCTTTGGAGAAATAGATTTGAAATGGTTAAATATCACTTTAGGGAGCACATTTTGGTATCACAGCTTAAAGGTACTCTTAAGAGGAAGCTTTACAAATGGGGCAACCTGAAAAGACACATTTCATATGCATTCAAATTCAAGATAAGACCCAAAGTTGTTGCCAGGGTAAAGGTTTTGAGAGTTAAATGGGAATTTGGAAAATAATACGCAAAAATTGACTTAAAATGTAGATAAGCCTACAAGTATTTACAGGGTGGAGACATCAAAGAATGTAAGAAATAGTTTGGATCACTAACAGGAATGTGTAATGGGAAGTCAAAATCTATGCTGTCAGGAAAAATTCGTATTATTGGATAGAAACTCTATTATTTGGTACATTTAAGATAAAATGAAAATTGTGTTTCCAAAGGGTTACGCCTTGCAGTGGATGAGTGATTGGGGCGTTTTCTGGTTTCAGTGATTCTGTAGGCAGAAAACAGTTTTTACTGCCAAGTGTGTCAGTGGAGGTGGGGAGCTAGAGACCTTGCTGTGTTAAGTGAAATCTGTTGCTTAAGAATAAAGCTGGGATTTCTGTAGAATGGAGAAGGAATTTGGTATTATCATATTATCAAAAATAACTGCTCTTTGAAAAGTAGATTTTTTAAAGTTTGATTATCAAGTATTTATTTAAAACTACTGCCTAAGTATTTAAACAGTTTCAGGCTCTGATTTTGTTTTTTTTACAAAGGAAACCTATGCCTAAAAATTATTACTTTTTTTTTTGGATAGATGAGCTACACAGTTTCAGACCTGTGTATATGACTTTCTAAAAGATCTATGGTATCCAATAATAAGTGATTTTATGCAGGAATTTAACACATAATGGGTCATGCATTATCTATACCTTGTTAATGGGATCTGTATAGAGTGATAGCAGAAAAGAAAGTTAATTTTAGGATCCTATTAATGCCTATAAATTTAGAGCAAAAGAAATACTTCTAAAAGCTCAACTTTTGTATACATATGCCCAATCACAAGTTTTACAGACATTTTTACACGTTTAGGCCTGAAATATTTGATTCAGCTCTAATTTGTCAAGATACAATATAATTACATTAGTGAAATGCAAACAGGACAGATAAGTTTTCCTTGTTTTTCCTATGCTATAGTCATGCTGCAAACCCTCCATTACAGTTTTTTGGCTGAGGTAGGTCTAGATGTCTAGAGGCCAACTAATATAGTTTTATATAATCAACATAGGGAAGTCATTTCAGAGACTGGCATTGAGCTCTTGGAGGGAAGAAAATGAATCTTAAAGCTTCTTGGGAATATCCTTCACTGCAGCAGAGTTTATGTGCTCTAATGGATGCTCTGTAAATGCTTGAGAGAATAAAAGTCCCATAGGTTAGCATATACTTAATTCTACCTATCATGGAAACCTCCCCATACATTCTATAGCTGAAATATTTTAGAAGCTCAAAAGGAGTAACAGAAACTAAAGGGAACACCAGCTCCAAGATTGGATTTTTAGGCTTTCTTGCTAGCGTAACACTTCCCTTCCTGTTGGACTATCGGCAACCATATCCTAGCTAATTAGAAGTGATTTTCAGGGGAAAGGAAGAGGTTATAAGTTCTTGCCTCCCTATTTTCCTTCTTGTTGGATTCTAGTAACTTACCTTAAGAAGTAATGAAGTCCTAGTCAAACTCCTAATATTCAGAAACCAACTCTCATTATTCAAACATGTTGAGGAAAAAATGTCTCCTTGCGTCCTCTTCTGCTTAAAACTTCTCCAGTACCTTCAAGCATGGACAGATATATGATAGTGGCAGTATCCAGAAGACACACCATCTATGTAACAAACCCTAGAAATAAAGTATGGTATAATCCTAAGCATTCGCTCGGCACTCTCGCTTCTGGGAATTTGCTATGAGTCAGCCACAGGCATCTCTGTGTACCTTCAAGCCCAGCTTAGCACGTATGGGAGGATAAGAGAGAAAGTGTACTTCCTGAATACATCTTGGGTAGAGTAAACTAATCCTTAGCTAGGTTGATGACATCCTTACCCAGAATTTAAAAGTTCAGTAGAGACTCTTCTTGTAATGTTGAATTTTTATTTCTGCATATTGCCCTCTATAGATGAGTGAAATGCAATGAAGATATTCACTGCTACTATAAAAATGCATTAGTTCTTTTTGATGAGCTACTTGACTATCAGGGCCAAATATGTAGGTAGTTGGAATTAAATTTCCAATTTAGCATCCCCCTTAGAAGGGTGTTGGAAGCTCCCATATCTTCGTGTTTCTCTTTCTGAGTATCTGCTGTCTCACTGAGGCAGCATGCTAGCCTCCATGTTGTATTATTTCACAGGTATAGAACTAAGTGACACATTGCCAATTCCCACCCCCCCATTTTCTTTGATGGAGGTAGATTACATTTATAAGGTGTAGATATTGCTTGAAGGTATTTGTTGTTCTTTCTTATAAGTAAGCAAGAAAGAGAGCAGCAAATAATAGCTAGAAGGAAGATGTGCCCACACCACATTCAGGCCACTTAGTCTATCTAGTAAGATAGAGTGTTTCAGGCATCAAGCATGTACTGGGAGACATGCACACAGAAAAAGGACAAGCAATAGACTCCCTTGAGAGTGACATGGTAGGTCTGAAGAGTGAATGTAACTTTTTGTCTCCATCCCCTCAGTGATTCATGAATTATTCATTAGCTATTTTTTTCACCAGGATTACAATCATGTTACCTATGCTTGCCAGCCTAGTGGGTTATTAACAGTGGTTACTCTATGTATTTACACATTTTCCTTATGTATGTTATTCATCCTGTATTAGTTCACCCCCACCCCTAGTCACCATTCTTTTTTCTTTCGTTTGGACTTTCATGGCTACCGTATTACCATGTGATCAGAAAAAAGATGCATTGGTGTCAGAATCAGGCCAACACAGACATAAGGGATGGTAGGTTCATTTGGGTTGGATAGAGAGCTGTTTGAAACTTGTATACACATTTTTCAATTTCAAGAAGAAACATTTGCAGTAAAGGAAGCATGATAGCCATAGTTTGCAGTGGTCTAATGGAGGTGAGCTCAGGAATCTCAGATGCATTTAGCTCTACAAGTCTCCATTACACAAATTATGTTGAATATTTCATCTCTTGCTACAGATTACTTTTGGGCCATCATGAAAAACTTTCCTGAAGATTAAGTCAAACTTATCTATGCATGCCTTCTTTGGATACATAGATCCACCTTTGACAGCTACTCTGTCCACTAATTCTGTCAAGTAGGACTAAGCTTTTTTGAACACCTCTCCTTTTGTTAACAAGAAGGAGAAGAAGAAAATTGAACACTCCTGGCATCTGCCTGGCTGTATTTAGCCCTTGGTAAAAAGTATTACAAATTGAGACGGTGCCAGACTGCTTCTGTGATTCATCTCTTCTCCTGTCAAGACCAGTTGAGGCGATGCAATTGGAAACCTCTCTAGTTTGTGAAGAGACACTTTATGTTGGAAGGAACAGCATAAGCACAATAGTACTTAGGCTTTCAAAGCAGAGAGAATTGGTTCCTCTTGATTGGGTGAACAATCACTGCAAATTAAGGTCAAAAGTATTGTCAACTAATTCAGTGTACTAGGCTTCTTCATCATTTCCTGTGACTTGTTCTCTCTTAGAAGATGGTTTAGCAAATTGGATCAATTATTTTTTTTTAAATCTTGGTGCAGAGTTAGTGATAAAACACAAGAAAGTTTAAGGCTGGATATAGCATGTGCATCTATATCAAGATGCAGATCCATAGAGAGGTGTGCTTGATCTTGGGATGCTGGATGAAAATCCAGGCACTGTGTTGTGGGAGCCTGATTTCTGAAAGTTGGGGCATCATTGTTTGGCCTATGACGTTTATAAGTGTCAGGTATGTCTTGTCCCACAGAATACTTGTTATAGCTGTTAAAGGACAGACTGTCTTCAAGACAATTGGTACCCATGCCAGAGTAGGGTATATTCTAACAGAAAATCCATTTACTCTCATCTGTAATTTATCCCCTTAGGTGAAACATGATCCCAGTGTAGGACATTTACTTTTCACACTCCATTTAAATCAGTGTGGTTTCTTCCTACCTTAATGAATTTTACCTCATTTCTTTGTCTTGCAAAAACCCAGGGCAGAATGGTAAAATTTCAAAACAAATCTTTCACAAGGCTGGAACTAGACACTCTGTTGGGTCACATGCAAGTTATTTGCAGAAGAGGAACACTTTGCATGTGAATAAGAGAAAGCAAAGCACTTACACCAATACTCAGTGCTCTTGGGGCCAGGAGTGAGGGGCCTTCCATGTTTGCAGGACATCTGTTTGGGCCTTATGTTCTGCTACAGCCCCAAGTCCTTACCTCATATCTGCCTGGTGTCCTATTTGTCTGATTAAAGAGTCAAAGACTGAAATTCTTATCCTTATTTCCCATTCATTCCTAAGTTACTTTGGCCTTCACATGGAGCCACCATGCTGTGGCCCACAGAGTGTGCTATTCACTTAAACTTATTTATCTTAACCTTTTTATGAAATATGGTTGCATTCTTTGACTTTCCTTGCTTGTCACAGTTTACATTAATCCTGGAACATTTGAGTCTTAAGCGCTACATGATAGTACTCTTTCTAATGGTTTCTAATGTTATATGAATGCCTCTCTTTCCCATTTCATCCCTTTCTCTCTGTTGGTTTTGACTTTAAGCTCTCTGGCTGTTTCATGGCAAGGATTATTGGTGAGAGTGCTGTCTATTACCAAGTGTTTCTTGTTCACTTTTGCATAGTTTCAATGTCTTTTTAAGCAAGGATTGCCAAACTACAGGCCACCTGTTTTTGGAGATGCCATTGAAGTGGAACACTGCCATACCCATTCATTTACATATCATCTGTGGCTCCTTTCTCACTACAAGGGCATTGTTTAGTAGTTAAAACACAGACCTTATGTACCTTCACCTCAAAACCTAGAATATTTACTATCTAACTCTTTACAGAAAAAGTTTCCTGATCTCTGCTTTGAAGAAGAGAAAGTCATCAGATACATACGGTGCCAAAGAATTGCTGGCTATGAAAGAGATATTGTAGAATTCTACAATTTTCTTAAAGAATGGAAAACACTGGAAAAGAGTCACCTGTTTACAGGTGATTTGCATTTCTATAGGTATCAGAATAATATGGGTGCTTGTAGGTTGGGGAAGGAATGGCAGGCCTTCTCTTTCTGTCAGTATCTTCAGGCCCTGAAGTCATACAGTCAATGGATTGCTTTTCCTCTTCACTTTTCCATTTTGCCATAATTTTGCCAAGGGGGAGGTTGGAAGTGGGTTAATATTTTGAGTTAGAAGAGCATTTGGATATATCCTGATAATTACTTTATCTCAGATATTCTTAGATTCTCTCTAGTGAAGGCCACACCTTCTCTGTGCCTCAGCCTGGCATGGCCCAACTGTGCTACTTACCTTGGGTTCCTGCTGCTCAGCTTAAAGGGAATCTCTTTCATATGCATAGAGCCTTGTTTACTCAGTTCAGGTCTGTGCCAGTTGACACCAAGTCAAAAAGCACTTTAGACAGAAGCCTGCTTTGAAAGTGCTAGCTAGCAGCAAATAAGTCTGGCTTAATTCCCCCTTGAGTCTGGAGATCTGATTGGAAGGGTAAAAGGGAGAAAGGGATGATTTATTTGTTGACTGGATTGACTACTTTATATTAGTAATTATGAGGGAATTCTACCCACATTATCTCATTTAACTCCCCATAAAAACCCTACAAGGGAAGTAATATACTTTGGAAAACTGAGACTCAGAGAAATTAAGTAAATTGCAAAGTCCCCAGGCTATAAGCATTATAGTCTCATAAGCAAATGTCATGAGCTTCTTCTAGCTTTTTCCTCATGCTCACAAAATGGTTGAAGGAGATCCAAGCATCATGTTTCTAGTTAAAAAGAAGGTGCAGAGTAAAAGGCAAAAGGCAAATGGACAAGCCAACCAAGTTTGTTCTCTTTCCTAGATGTCCTACTTGGTGACTTCAGCTTGTATCTCATTAGTGTGCATCATAGAATTATCTCTGCAAGGGAACCTGGAAAATATAGAAATTTGTTTGTGTTAAGCTGGGCACCTTGCCACCTCCATAAAAATGTGCTCTATAGGTACAGAGCAGGAGATAATCATTATTAATAGGCAACTTATAGTCTCTGTTTCAGGAGGTCATTCTGGTACCTGAGAAGATTGACAATCTCTGGTCTAAACTCGTACAGGCCTCTCTTGCCTTCATTTAAGATGAACTTGATAGAATAAAGATTATTGTTGTTCTCTAATCTCCTGGGTATGAGACAGACAGGTAACAGATGGAATGATTTCCTTTTGGCTTCCATAGCAAACCAAAGCATGTGCCAGTGAAGAGTGGCAACTGCTACAAATACTTAGCCAAACGTGGGGAAGAGTGTTGATGCTCTAAGTCTCCTAGCTATGTCGAGGCAGCAGGTGTCTCTGTAGATCAGGGCAGCAATCCCTTTGATAAGGGCATGAAGAGGGCACTTGGGACTACTGGATTGCATCAGCTTGGCAGAGAAAAATGTAGCATATACTGGAACTCTAGCTGGGTAGGGAATTGACAAGTTGAACCACAAGTTGACTACTGTTTAGTCAGCACTAGCTTTTGTCTTCCAGTCACCGTTCCCTGTGGCTCTTCATTGATCGTCCACAAGCTCCAGGCCTGGGTGGTGCCTGTTGTGATATAAGAAGGGAACAGTGATGGTTTCCAAAATGTGAACACTCATGTGTACAGTTTTCATGTTGATAAGGAAGTGCTAGAAGGGGAACAGCTATCAGATGCCTATGTCTTTGTCCATACCTGGCTACCCATGGCAAAGTTGTTGTTGTTGTTGTTGTTGTTGTTGTTGTTTCCCTCCAGGCATAGAGCCGCAAGAGTAGAAAACAAGAATTTCAGCCTGCAAAAGAAAACTGAATCCCCCTTTCTTGGTCACTTACGGAATCAAGCTCAGGAGGGCTGGACATGTTTTCTGTTGCTCTGCAATAGGGGCTGAAACTTAGTTCAATTACGGTGCTTAGCTGAAGCACCATGACTGAATCTTTTTTTGAGAAGGGGAAAGGAGAAGATTTTAAAATGAAATGCCATAAGTGTAACGTAGTACATATAGAGGTCACAAACTTGGAAAGCCTGTGGTGTCTTGGAAGATCACGTAAATGTGTGAAACACGCCAGTTGCACACAGGCAAGCACACAGGCAAGCACATGTCCCTTCTAGAGAAATTATTGCCACAGAGGAATGCTGGTTCTAATCTCCACCCTCCCTTCCCCTCCCCTCCGCTCCCGTAAAAACCAGAGGTTTGGAATTTTGCGTGAATAACTCAGTTTGTTAGTGTTGACAACCAGGCATGACAGTAGCTCATTTGGACCCTTTGTCCAAATCAGGAAACAGCAGCCCTTCCTTCATGGCAGCCCTGTAGCTGTGCCAGTCGAGTGTGGGCTGAATTTCAGCCCTTACTCTCCCCCTTAGCTGAGACTTTGTGCCAGACACAAGCTGCCCAACTGTAGACAGTGGGCCCAGAAGTTATCAGTGTTACATGAGCAAAACAAAACATATCTATGGGCCATACTCAGCCCATAGGTTATTATTTTGCAGCTTCTGCAGCTGTGGTTAAAACAAAGCTCTGGGGTCAGATCACCTGGGTTTAAATCTGGGTTCTGCCCTTCAGGCAAATGACTCAGTATTTCTTGGCCTCAGCCTCCTCTATCTGTAAAATGAAGATAAATACTTGTAGCTGCTTAACAGGGTTATTATGAGGATAAAATCAATAATGTGGGACAAACAGCTCTACAGAGGGTGGCACATAGCACTTTATGTTATATAATACCAAAATCATGTGAAAATCTGATTTTTTCACACTTAGAGAATTCACAGCATATGAAATGGATGGGGGAGTGCATGTCAGACCTTCATGATTATTTTCTGCTTCTTGGGGAAATGCTTATGCCTCTTTGGTCACTGTGAAGACAGAGAACTCAAAATAGTAAGCATTACTTACTAGCTGACCTACTAAGGCCACAAGAACAAATGAAGTAAACACTCTGCTTGAACCACTGATTTTGTTTGCCTGCATGAAACACTTGTACAGGTTGACAGCTGACATCCGTAACAATGACATCCTAAAACCATTAAGAAATGATTACATTAAGTTTAGTATCATCTGTTGCAAAAGACAAAGATGTGTGAGATACATTTTAGAATAACTTACAATGAAAACAACTAAAAAGTGTGGAAGTTTAAAGTGGTGAGTATTCAATTGCTTGAGTTCATTTTCTACACTGGCTCATTATCTGGAAGCTGGGCCACAGAGTTAATATTCCATCTTTAAAGACTGTCACAGTTGTTTGCATCTAAGATGCATCAGGTTCTGCATTAAAAATTTGGTTCCTGGCACTGAGACTATGCTAGGAGGAGGGTGTTAACTTAGTACTGACCATAATGAAATCTGTGGTTGACTGCAAGGACTTGGGTTGAAACAAGACTAAATCCAATAGTATTGCTCTGGTAGGTTCAATCATATTCAAGTGTTCAATAATGATTATAAAGAAGGGTCAACCTGTCATACTTACTTTAAAACATATCCAGAAAAGAGAATCCAAGGAAGTTTATTTAGTTCTACCTGCATTTAAATTAGCCTTTTTTTTTTATCGTTACATCAATGTCATTAGGCCCTAAATGATATTAAGAGTGTCTATGAGACCTCAAAGACAAAGATTGTCCCCTAAACTCCTATTCTTGTTTGTTTAACATGGACTTGGCCCAGCTACCTTCAATCTAAAGCTTCTTTCTCTACAGTAAAGTATCTCAATCTGTGCACTGTTGACATTTTGGGCCAGATAATTCTTTGTTCTTGGGGCTACCCTGTGCATTTTAGGATGTTTAGCAGCATCTCTGGTCTCTGCCCACTAGATGCCAGTGACTTCCTTCCCCTCAACTCATGACAACCAAAAATATCTGTAGACATTGGTGTAATGTCACCTGGGGAGAAAATATTCCTGGTGACAAGCACTACTCTAGACTAAGAAAAGTAGCCAGATTTTTAAACACAGAAGTGTTTTTCCTCCCAGAGGCAAAAAGTGCCCTAGAGATGGAAGAATTTTGAAAATAAGCTTTTCCACAAACTATACTGCCAAAATGGTTAGAGAAAGATCCTATAATCACCATGCTTGACAAATGGTGTTTTTGCTAAGCCTCACAGCAGCTTTGTTCATGTACTGTGTTAATTGCAATTAAACTAGTCTAGAAGTGCGGGTCATCATCCAGCCCATTCGTATCCCTCCTTTACAGTACACATCCAGACTTCTTTCAGAGTTTTGCTTGCCCATTGGTGCTCACATATAAAAACTCAGCGGGTGAGAGTTAGGGATTCATAGAGCAGAGAGGGACCTCAGCTCTTCATGTCCACTTTTCTGTTTTAAAGGACAAGGCACTGAGGTCCAGAAGGTGGAATTTGCAGCACAAATTGCTATGATAAACTTCAGTGATTCAGCCCCTGGGATCTTCAACAATATAGGCGCAGAACATGTAACTGTTACTGAGTAAAATGATTAAAATTATGTTTTTATGGCAATGTTCAAGGTTTTAGGCATAAGTAAGACAAAGCAGAGACGAAATAAAAAATACTTTTCAAATTGAAGGCTTAAAAAATTAAGGATACCCTCTATGTGCCTTCTGCTTTAGGATCCAGAATCTTATGTTTGTTTGCTCTTTGTAACACATGACTGTGTAATATCAGTCAATTGTGACTGGTAAATTTCCATTAATTTGCCTAATCATATTTAGAAATTATGCCTACTAAATAAATTATGATTGGAACTTGAAAGGAATAATGGCTTAAATAAGTGATTTGTTCTTTAGTCAGAAAAATATTCTCACTCTCTCTCTTGTACCCTCATGAAGAACTGTCATCTCCACCTAGTTTATAATTAAGGCAATGGGACCAAAGTCATCCTGTTGGCACAGTATGGCCGTCCCTGCATCCAAATTTCTTTTACTAATTGGAGAAAACCACTAATTGTACATTTTAAACTCAAAATGTCTTTAAGTATATATATATTTAAAATATTTTATTATTTTTATTAATTCATTAGTTATAATTATATTTAAAATTATAATTATATTTATTAAAATTATTTTTATTAATTTATACATATATATAATTTATGTTTTCTCCATGTGGTTAGCTATTGATCTAAAGGAGAAAGAGCAAGGCAGGAAAATTATCAGGTTCAGTGTTTAACCAGGAGATGAGGACATCACTAAAATAAAGGTACAGCATGTTCTACTGGTATGTACAAGTTTTGATTACAAGGTGTACTCTTGCCACCTGGTGTGGTGTCTCAGCTAACTTTAGTTTCTGATTACCGGGGTCTCTGAGACAACTCTCCAGGGTCAGGTATAGAGCTCCTTTTGCCCTTGGCATGTTCCAAATCGCTTCCTTATGCTCAACCTTCTGAGCAATACAAGGAAAACTTCGTACTGTGGCATGTTATGAAGGTTATTGAAATACTTTAGGAAATGCCTTTGACCTTGTTTTGTACTTAGAGGATGATCTCATTCAGAAATGGGTATAGTGTCAAAATATGGAATGTGCTAGTAAAATAAGCACACAGTTCACTTAAAGAAACAAAAACAATACAAGACAAAACAAAACAAAACTTGTTTGGGATGGGTGAAAGGCATGGGGCTGCAGTTCATCCTAGATTTTAAGGTGAGAAGTGGTTGAAAGAAATGTGATATTTTTACCTAAACCATGATCGACTATACTTTCACTTTTTAGCAATGATGTGAATGAAGAATGGCTTTGAAGACTGTTGGTGGATTTGACAAATATTTATCAAGAGCCTGCTATGAGTGCCACCATTATAGGTGGTAGAGATTCCACAATGAACAAAACAGAGTCCTTTCTTACATTTTGTGAAGGGAGACCACCTCTAAACAAATACATGTCATGTCAGGTAGAGATAAGTGCCATGGGGAAAAAACAAAATTGGGTAAGGGGCTAGGTGGGGCAGGATCAGACCAAGGAATTTATATTTTATATAAGATTGTCAGGGAATGCCTCTCTAATTAGATGACTTTTTTTTAATAGAACTGAAGGAAATAAAAGGACGAGGCTTATGGATATCTGGGGGAAGATGTCAGAGGCTGTTATAAAAGTTGCAACAGGAAACTGATTAGGACTTTTAGCAGACTTATATATGCTTAGAATGAAAGGGACTGGGATAAAAGAAAAGAGGGGGGCTTTGGGAAAGCATTAAACTGTGGCCACAGCACTGATTGGATAAACCGTAACATTGGATTATGTGTCTGCAAATTTCTTGCATTTTTTTTGAAGTATCAGACCCATAGCCCTAGTAATAAGCAACATGGTCTTTTCTTTTAGCATGGTTGTAATGAACATGTTATTCTTTTGGAGTTATCCTGCAAAGCTCATCAAACTCAAGAAGCAATAGTTTATATGCATTGCCCAGGTTGAATATTATTAATTTGGGTTGGGAAGTGATATGACCACATTCTGACTGACTATAGGCCCTAGTTCAGTTCACCTGATTTTATGCCCAATTTTTAATGAGAAGGGAGATTGCTAGGCCAGGCAGGAAGGAAGAAATGGGGACAGTGTCAAGGAGGAAATGCAAGACTTGAGTGTAGGTAAATCCCATCTTTCCTGGCTTTACGCTGCCTTCACATCCCTCATATGATCTTCTACCCCAGTCTTCAGTATAAGCAGTATGTTGTTCTAAAGGTATGAAGTCTTGGCCAGGCACAGTGGCTCACACCTGTAATCCCAGCACTTTGGGAGGCCGAGGTGGGTGGATCACGAGGTCGGGAGATTGAGATCATCCTGGCCAACATGATGAAACCCCATCTCTACTAAAAATACAAAAATTAGCTGGGAGTGGTGGTGCACACCTGTAGTCCCAGCTACTCGGGAGGCTGAGGCAGGAGAATCGCTTGAACCCAGGAGGCGGAGGTTGCAGTGAGCCGAGATCACGCCACTGCACTCCAGCCTGGGAACAAAGCAAGATTCCGTCTCAAAATAACATAAAAGTAAAGGTATGAAGTCTTTTCCAAGCTAAGGCAAGAATGCTGAAACCTCAATCATAGCACTTTTCCAAAAGAGTCTTACCTTATATTCTGTATCTCTTCCTTATCTCAAGAGGGGCTTCTTTCTCTTTAAATGTGAAAAGAAGAGAGGCATCAGCTAGCCCTATTAGCCCAGGGCTAAGAATTGCTCCAGATTTTTGAATGCTTAACCTTAAACAAGGTCACATGTACCAGTGGAAAGTGGCTCCCCTGTTTTCAAGGACAGTCAGATTTTAACTACATTCCTCTTAGGCTTGCCCTGTCTTTGGGGTTGTTAAACATGCATGTTGGGAGCTGTTGACTTTTTTTTTTCTTTCTTTTTTTTTTTTTTTTTTGTCTTATAATTTACTTTTACATACTTTGAACCGTTGTCTGTTAGAGAAAGCAGTACTGGCTTAGGATCAGTAGAGAATATTCTTGAATTCTATTTCTTAAACTGAGGAGAATTTCTGTTTGAGCCCAGTCCAAGTCATTACTTGAGCAATTTTTTGCACATTTTGCTTGCTTAAGTGTGTATGGTTTTTTTTTTTTGATTTTACAAGTAATTTTTTTTTAAAAAGTTATCATAACACTCAGCAAACATTTTTTGAGCATGTACACAATGCCCAGCCCTGTGCTATGCATGTTCAAAAAAAAAATAGGTAACATTATATCTGTGCTTGTGGAATTAATACATTTGTTAGAAAGATAAGACCTCAATCAGTAAAGCAATCCAAGAAGGAACAAGTATAAAGCCAGGTAGGAGACATTAGCTCAGTGGAAAGAGTCCACTGAGGTAGACCTGGGTTTGAGTCAGAAGCAAGAGTGTGCTTTTGTGAGATTTTGCTTATCCTGTATGGGCCTCAGCTTCCTCTTATGTAAAATGGGATAATAGTACCTATTACATTGTCACATTGGATTGCTGTGATGACTTGATAATATTTATATACAAAGCAACCAGTATAATGCATGCTCATAGTAAGCACTTATTATATTATTATTATTTATTGGACAAATAATTAGAAGGTCTGGGTTATAATCTTGATTCTACAATTATTTAGTTTTGGTAAGTCACTTAACTTTATCATACCATTCATGCATATTACCTATAAAGTGAAAGGAACAGAGGTTCTACAATTTATCTCCCAAATTCCATGGTATTTTGAACCAAAATGTATTGAATAAGTATTTGATGTATGCTTCTCCTTCTTGTTAGTGATGTTAACAATAGCAATAAAACATCAATATTTATTTAGGACTTGCTCTGGAGCCACGAGCCATGGTGAGTTCTTGTTATTTACTCCATGCTGCATACTCAGTGAGACGGATAACCTTGTCTTGTTTCCTAGATCCTAGGCCATATTTTATCCAGTTTAATATTTCTGAAATCAGAATGTATTATGTAGTATTATGTAGTTAATAAATATATTTAATGTGGAAATTTTTTCCCAAAAGCCCTTTCTAAGTGAGATGGACCCTCTTATGATTGAGGATGTCTTCCAAGGGAAATAAATATTTTTTCTATATTTCTGATGGTAAAGTTGAAGCATAGAGAGGATAATTTACATGACCAAGATTAATGAACTAACAAAAGCAAATTCAGGACTTGAACTTAGATTTGTTTGATTTAACAATGCTCACCCTACCATACTTCTTGGGAGCAAAAAATTTAAAAAGTTTCTAACATATATTCATTAGTTCTTTCCATTTTTTATAGCAAAATATATTTGATCTATCTCTAGAATGAACGATAGATTCACTATTTGTTAACTTTTAACAGGAATATATTTTAGTCCCTCTAGCCTGACTTTATAGGCTATGTACCAGTACATGAAAATATATAGTAGCCTCAATTTAATGTTGATGTTTATTTGATGTTGACATCACTAGTGACACTGGTCAAGCATATCCTTTTAGATAAGAGCCTACTAGAATTATATATTCCCTGTAGAAATCTTACCTTGACCATAGTACGTTTAATAGCAGATTTTTCTCAGACTTTCAAAATCCTGAAAGTCTGGGTCATTACAAGAAAACAAGGATATGGTCATAAACAGTTGATTATTAAGCAAATTCATTGAAAATTAACAGCAGTATTCTTTGACCTCACTCTTTATAGCCAAACTGCTAATCTTGGGTAAATATAAGATTATATTACTAATCCATTGACATTTAGCACAAATTAGCTATCAAATGGGTCAGTTGTTACTGTTGGAAACTTATGAAAATACATTAAATTTCTTCGCATTTCCTGTATGTTTCTTTCTCTGACACAGAATCTTAGAGGCTTTTATTAGGCTGGGAGAACTTCCCAAATAATCTAATAACTAGTTGAATAATTGTTTATGATATAAAATCAGCTTTGTTGTCAAAATGATTACAGTTTCAGGGTCATAGTTAATAGAAAAATATTTCAGTGAAGGTTACCATTAGTCGTTGTAAGTATCCTTTGATTCAAGAAGTGAAACTTTTATTGAAAAACCTATTTGCAGAGCTGGTGCCCTGATGGGCCTTTCTGAAGTTTTTAAAATTAAGAAATCCTATCTCTACTTTTAACAAGACATGAATGTTAGTATATTCACCTAGACTAAATGAATGAATGAATGATCACATTACACATGCTTGGGATTTGATTTCCTTCCTCTGGTGTTCCACTGGACTAGCAGCTTCAGTACTTAAGTGAGAGATTGTAAAATTACACATGGTGGAATTCAAAATGGTATACATCAGTCAGGTCCTGGAAAGACACACAATCTAACTCAGAAGTTTCAAGAGACTTCAAGGGGAAATGTACAGAAGTATGGGTAGGATTAAAGTAGCTAGCAAGGAATGCTGAGTCACTCGGACCCTAGCTGCCATGAGAAGCTGTTATCTCCTCTGGACCTGGAGCTGCAAAAGAAGGAAACCGTGTTACTCTAGTCCTGAGAGGGCTGGAGCCATGGAGGAGGGGTCTTGTGACGGAAGCTAGAGTTCTGGAGAGACGTAGGCTAGGCCAGAGCATAGGAATGTGGGGAAGACATCCCTGACCTCTCTGTCAACCTTCTAATCTCCATTGTTCAAACCCAATAGGAAGTTATCCAGCATTGGGCCTGGAGAGTCAGCCCACAGCAGTCAGCCTCCTGAGTGCAGAGCAGAGGAAGACCTGGAATGGATATGCTATAGGAGGAGGGCCAAACAGAGAGTAACTGGTCCAGATGGGAAATGCTATTTTAGACCTCATACACTGCCAAAAAAGAATGGCATATTCAAGGAATCCAGGGCCTTGACCTCATTTGATCTTGGATTTGCATCCATTTTCTGATACTTTCTTCCGAATACCCTTGTAAGCATCTGACAGCAGCCAGGAGAATTGCTGGTCAGTTCAGCCTGTCCCAGCTTCATTGCTGAGGTACATATGTAGTTAAGGAGCTGAGAGAACTGGTCTGATAGCTCACCAAAGGGGGACTTTCCCAAGGAAAATAAAATAAAGAGAAAATTCATTGAGAATCTGTCCAGAAAGGACAGTAAGTAGGCACGGAATCATAGTAGTAAGGAAGCATGGAGGAGGCAGGTGCATAAAAATGACTTGTGATATTTTTGAAGCTATATGATAATGTTCTGACCCACACTCTTGCCAGCCTCTGCAATATTCTGGAGGCTTCATATGAAAGCAGGATTGGTATGCTGTTTATTATAAATAGTGAGACCTAAGAGATGATTACTGTCAGCATAAATGGAGATATTACACATTGCACCTATCTCCCAGCAGGAAGTTTGTTTGTTTGTTTGTTTGTTTTAGACGGAGTCTTGCTCTGTCGCCCAGGCTGGAGTGCAGTGGCACGATCTCTTCTCACTGCAAGCTGCGCCTCCCGGGTTCACGCCATTCTCCTGCCTCAGCCTCCCAAGTAGCTAGGACTACAAGCACCCGCCACCACACCTGGCTAATTTTTTGTATTTTTTAGTAGAGACGGGGTTTCACTGTGTTGGCCAGGATGGTCTTTATCTCCTGACCTTGTGATCCACCCAGCTCAGCCTCCCAAAGTGCTGGGATTACAGGTGTGAGCCACCGCACCCAGCCAAAAGTTTGTGTTTGATGTCACTGTTTTTTCACCAATTTAAAAGAAAATGAATATTTTTAAAGGAAAAGAAAAAGATATCACACTGTGTGATAAAATTTGTAGCTATGGGTGGTCATTTGCTACTTGGTAAATAATTAAAGCCTGTGCTGGTTAACTTTCCTTTGGCAGCTGACAACAAATAAACATCCTCACCGCACACCTTATACACTTTACTCCATGGTTCATTTTCAGTATTATTTTGTACTTCTCTTGCTTCATCATACTATTGCCTGGCAAAATTCCAACCCAGATTTAATCCTGCTTTCCATCTATACCCTGCCTACACCTGAGAGCTCAGTGTTACTGTGGAAAATGCACACTGTGGTGACTTGTTTCGCTTTAAATGCATGGGCCCTAACCTCACTGAGCCATTTATTAGTAATGATTGGCAACTCCTCCATATTTCTCGAATCCACTCACTTTCCTAGTCTCCTAGACAACTATGTGACAGCTCCTCTATCCTCAAGCCTCCAACAATTACTTCTCATACCCTAACTCTGTGCAGATAACTTTTTTGCCTATTTCACTGCAAAAAGCCCAGAAGTAATCAAAAGTGAATCTACAAGCTTCCACCACCACATCTACTCCTCCCAGTCTCAGTGACAATATGGTTTGCCTTCCTTCTGTTAACAGAGAGCTTCTATCAAAGATGAACCTCTCCACTTGACACTTTATTTGCCTCTTGCATATTCAAGGACATTAGCTCAGCAATTTTCTTTCTTTCTCCTTTCTTGTATTATTTATTTTCTCCCTCCACCAGATCATTGCAATTGCCATATAAACACACTGAAATATCCCTAATCATATTTCAAAAAATAACATACACTTGTTAATCCTGTGCCTTACTTTAGCTACTACCACATTTTTCTGTCCCTATATTTAGCAAAACTTATTGGGAGAGTTTTCTATACTCCATTGATTTTGGTGGGACAGCAGATGGAAACTGCTTGGCCGCTGTGGCAATGGCTCACCCTATCCTGGTTGCTAAATCTAGTACCAGATCCTCAATTCCTATGTTCTTTGACCCATTTAATCAGCCACCCTTCTTTACTTGGTCTCCACGACACTACACTTTCCTGATTTTCCTCACACCCAGAGGTCCTTCTTGTCAGCTCCCTCTGCTCTTTTTGCTCATCACCACAACTTCTATTAGAATGACTTAGGAAGCGGAGGCCTCAAACCTATTTTTTTTTTTTTTTACATGTCTACCTCTATTAGCACTCCCTGCTCCTATTTTAGGAATCCAGGCTTTAATGCTAACAGTTACAAATTAAGCCACAAGCTTGTAAGTATTCGCCTGTGCTCTAGCTGCTAGTGGGTTTTCGGAAAATCAGTATTTGATGGGCATTTGAATACATTTGCTCTTGTGGCTTTAAACAATGTCTGTACAATAAAAACTTGAGAATTTATCTCCTCTGAATTCTAGACATTTCTATTCAACTACCTAGCTGGCATTTCCACTTGCATGCCTTAAAAGCCCTCAATCTTATCTGTACTGAATCGATCACCCCCCTAACTGCCTCATCCGTCAGTTATCCCCATTGCAGTTGGTGACATTCCATCCTTTGGTTGCTTTGGTTAAAAAATGTAGGAGTCCCCCTTGACTCCTTTCTTTCTCTCATTTCCCAAAGCCAATTCTTTGGCAAATAGTAACCATTTATCACATTTTCCACTGCTACTGTCCTGGTCCAAGCCACCATCCTCATTCACTTGGATTATTGCAAAGGCCTTTACCTATTCTATCTGCTTTTATATTTGCTCATTTTTCTCCCTTCACCCCTATTTTGCTTTCAGCACATTATATCATCTCATGCATCTACTCAAAGCCTTCTAATGCCTTCCCGTTTCATGATGGCCTATAAGGCCCTTTGTGATCTGGTTCCCTGAAATCCGTGACTTCATTTGGGCAGATGTTTCTGCTATAACACTATTTATGTGTTCTGTAAAACTTTTTGGTCTGCAAGATGTACTTTGAAAAATAACAGGTCTTATGGTAAAATTACGATTGGAATAGAACTCTCATATCTTATACAACATAAAAAACGATACCACTAACCAAAGCAATAATAGATACCTTGGGAGATAACAGGCAGGCAGGCAGCTCAGATTGACTGGAGCTGACTCAAGGAATATTAAAAATGCACAAAAACAGTAGCATGGAGATGCCGGCTGGGGAGCTGAGATGAGACAGATGAATGGAGCTCTGAGCCAGAGGGCCTACCACTAAAGTGGTCATAGGAAGAAGTTCAGCCTGCCTTGAACAGATAGCTTTGCCTGGTGGGAGAGGGCGTATTTCTTGGGAGACACCTCTGGGTACAGGCGCTTGTCTTTAATTCCCTTAAGAGAGCTGAAATCACTGCAGTCTGTGCAGCAGCCAACTTCAGGGATTTTTCCTTTTCTGCTAAGGTTATAATTCTGTTCTTGCTATTGTTGCTCCTCTTGCCTAAGAAAAATCTTGTTTCCATGTTATACCAATATTATCCCACCATTTACCCATAGCATATGAGCTGCTTGCTGTTACAGAAACACATGCTGTAATAAAACAGACTGTACTCCCTGGGTCATCTTTGCTATTTCCCGTGTGTCAGGTGAGCACCCACCTTGTGACTTTTGCTACTGGTCTTTCCCTACCTGGAGTGCTCTCCCTCCAGAAGTCCTCACGGATTTCTTCTTCTATTTCAGACCTTTATTTAAAAATATTTTTCACAGTTTGAACCTCTCTACCCAGCTGATTTAAAAGAACAACACCACCCCAACAACATTCTCTACTTTACATCATAATTTAATTTTCTCCATAGTATTTATCATCATCTGATATATTATAATACTCATGTATTGGCTGAACCACATCCATAAGTATTAAGATCCGTGAAGGCAAGACTTGTGGGTTTTTAAACTTGTTTTCCTCCTTTGTTTTTCTCTATTATATCTTCAGTGTCTGGAATAAGGTCCAGCACATACAAGGCATTTACTAAATGTTGAATGAATGAATGAATGAATGAAGCTCAAGCTCCATTACAAACAGTCCTCTGTTTTTTGTTTTTTGTTTGTTTGTTTATTGTTTTTGTTAGCTGTCATCTGGCTTTTTTTGTTAGATAATAATTTGTCTTTATTTACTGATTTTGTTTATGTGTTTGCAGGTGTGTGTGTGTGTGTTTGTGTGAAAGAGGAAAATGACTTTTATCAAACCTGGTTTTATGTCTTCCTTAGGATGCATCAGAGTTTCATGCTGTTCACACTACCCTTCGGGATATTCAGACATTTAAAGTCTTAATATTTCACAATAAAGTCTTAATATTTCTGGCCTGGAAAAATACTGTGATGTGGGTTGAATTCATCTTTTTGCACCCCTCTATCATCATAACCACTCCCTGCCCCCATTCTAGGAATCCAAGCTCTTATGCTAACAATTACAAATTAAGTCCACAGACTGCAGATAGACCCTACGCTTGAGCTGCTGGTGGGTTGCTGAAAAATTAATATTTGATGGAAATTTGAATTAATTGCCTCTTTACCCCCTACCAATCCCTGTGTATGGTCAAAAAATAGGACATTCCAATACTCCACAGTGATGGCCACAGTGCTGGTTTGTGCTGATGTTATAAAGGAGCAGGAAGATGGTAATGAACTCTCTCTGGTGCTGGACAAGGCTTCACAAGGGTGGTGATGAAAACAATGTGGGAAAATGGACTCAGGGGTTCTCAAGGCAGAGAATGGTGGGGGATCCAGGAATCCACATATTCAAAGACACAAAGAAGCACAGATTTCTGATGTGTTCAGGGAATGGTGACTCATTAGGCATGGGGCTGGGGGTGGGGCACAGGGTAGGCAGAGGAGAGAGCAGTAGGTGCATATGCCATGAAGATTTTCGAATCGATCCAACTATACAGCTATCGAAGGTTTTTGGTGATACAACAAGATTTGTCTTCTCACTCCTTACCTCTCTCACCTGATCTCCCCCTGGCTTTTCCAGACTGTCAACTATAAGGCTGTGTGACCAGAGAGCATGCCCCTGTCCCTAGTACTCAGATGAGTGCCTGACATATATATGTAGAGAAAACCTGCTTGTTTGTGTGTCTGAACAAACTATCAATATTCATTTCTGCATTTTCTTTTCAGCAATGCTTACACTGTCTTCAAATCCTTTAGGGCCCTACACTTGACTGTCAGGCTGCCCATTGAAAACTAACGTTACAGACTGTTCATTGATTACCATGGTGGCACAAGTAACCATTCAGTAACTTTTTTTTTTAACTAGAATTGAAAGCTTTGATCCACTGTCTTTTTCTGGTCTCATTTCCCTTCTACCAGGTCTGATTCATGGTGTAACTTTGGTGGCATCACCCCTTACTCCAGCAACATTTTTGTATACCCTGAGGTTATTACTTTGATGTCCTGAACTTATGGCTCTGGGGGATATTTTTTTAAAGGGGTCAGAGAAATAAGGTTGAATTAGAGAGATTCTTAGAAGTTTATGATTAAAACACTATCCCCTCTGATCTGAGTCCCAGCTCTGCCATTGACAGGTTGTGTATCATTAGCAATAGCAAGCTACTTCACATTTCTGAATCTCAGTTGATTGAGCAAAATTTAGATAATCAAAGACTACTGGAGAAGTGACGCTTTGACACAAAGAAATCTACCTCTTTGGTGAAATTTCAATTGTGTAGGAGCAGTTATTTGGGAGAAAACTGCCCTCTCACCTTCTTAAATCATATCCTAGGGCTATAATAGGAAATATGCAGCTTTTGCTGAGAACCCAAATGACATTGTGGATTATCCAGCTCTAGTCTTCTCTCTCCCACATAGAGGCCGATTATCTTTGCCACTTCACAGCTCATTAGCAGCCCAACTCAGGTCCATGGAGAGGAAATAGATGAGATGAAGCTTAAATATGTCACATTGGTTATTTCTTAGCAGCTCTGATAAAAGGCTTAGCAGGGGCCAGGCACGGTACTGTACACCTGTAATCCCAGCACTTTGGGAGGCCGAGGCAGGCGGATCACCTGAGGAGTTCCAGACCAGCCTGACCAACATGGAGAAACCTTGTCTCTACCAAAAATACAAAATTAGCCAGGCGTGGTGGTGCATGCCTGTAATCCCAGCTACTCGGGATGCTGAGGCAGGAGAATCGCTTGAACTTGGGAGGCAGAGGTTGCGGTGAGCCAAGATCGCGCCATTGCACTCCAGTCTGGGCAACGAAAGCAAAACTCCGTCTCAAAAAAAAAAAAAAAGGTTCAGCAGGGTGAGGTTGAAACTCGAATAAAGAAGTCTGAGGATTATCTGTGATGTTAGCTCATGTGTGTTACCTTCCTCTCTTCCCTTCTTTGTTCTTATTTCTAGGGATTAGTTGACTGCAAATATTAATGGGTTAAATATAAAAAATATTTTCTATCCTGAAGGTCCTTGAAAAAATGATTGTATTACTTACTGGAAAAGAAAAATAAAACAAAGCTTGCTTCACCCAGAATTTATTTATTTTTTCTTCTAGTAAAAATGAGCAACTTCTTTAACCAGAACTGACCTTGAAGACAAATGGCTAAAATAAAACATTTGCTGAATTCACTGGGTGCGTCTTACAAGTAATTTTTGGATTCTGCATTGACTGCCTACAAGTGCCTTCTGGGTGCAAGTCCACAGGCAAGATTTGTTCTGCAAATCTTCCATGACCAAGGTCACCTCTTTGGATTGGCAGACCCAGGGAGTCCATATTGGGAAGATAAATTCACACTTCACCCCTTGTTGAGACCTCCAGCCTTGCTCCTCTGATAACCAGGTCTCTCTTCTGTCCTATTATAATTTATGACCTTTGAAAAGTGAGTCATATCTGGGGCTATTCAAACTCCCAGCTATCTATGACCATATACATAAATGGTTCTAGACTTAAAAAAAAAAAAAAAGAAGCTATTCAGAGATATTGGGATACCCTATAACCAATATAAATGGGTAATTCAGCAGAACCAGTTGCTGGGGTTGAGAAATAGACGTGGACAATTGGGGCAGGGCCTAAGAAAGATTGGAGGCAAAGACAGTGACTAGATGGGGAGCTCTGATAAGGTAATGCCCAGGCATGTGCTTGGAATTCTGCCACAGTGGGGACATTAGTGGGGGTCTGTAGTCATTGCAGGGTGAGAGGAGGATAGAAAGAAAAGATTGTGTGAAGGTCAGTGGAAGGTCCCACATTTCATTGGTAAGAGAACTATGTATGCACATTTTCCTGTGTTTAGTCTCACACATAATTGTACCTTTAAGAACTGATCACACACTGCATTTCCCTGGCAGTTTTTAGCATCTCAGATGAGGAAGAGTGATGGGCGACAGGTGATGGTGACAGCTATTAATAAGATCTGAAAGTAAACAGTCTCATGAAAGGTGGCCAGGAGAGGGCAGTCACCTTTTATCAAGAGCACAGACTGAATTTGCAAAGGGTACTTAGGCTACAAGGCTATAAAGCATGATGCAGGCTTAACCAAAATGCAGTGTCTTGAGCATAGTAGACTTTTAGTGTATGTTTGCTAAATATACCTTAGCTGCTGCTTTTCCCCAGAGCTCATCAGAGTTCCCTAGAAACCTGGTCCCTTCCAGAAAACCAAAGAATGACTAAAGAAAAGTGATTGCAAATCCAGAAAGCAGCTTTGCCTTACTGGTTGGTAACAGCAGGATTTTCTTTTCCTTGTAGTTTATTTTGGCTTAGGCTAGTGTCTCTTTCATGAAGACAGCTACTATTTACAATTGTTGTTAACATGTTTTTCCTTTTTCATCTCCCAATATACTCTCTTCCTGTCGTTAAACACAGTCAATTTACCAATGGAATCTGCTTTATAAGCTGCTGCATTTTCTTTTTCCACAGATGGGATTAATGCCATTATGTTCTATGTCATCCAAATAGTCTTGGCTTCTAGGCACCAAGGTGTTGTTCTAGAGGAAAGAAGAGTAATGGTGGACACAGGCAGGCTGAGGGCTAACCTAATGATTTCATGCATTTAATGGTAATCCTTAATTAAGATCCCAGTTTTATTCTGTTGGGTTTAGTCTATAACCTGCTGGAAATCATTCTTGAATTAATACTGGGTGGATATAAAAGCAGAAAGCCAAGGAGTTTGCACTTTTCTCAGCTGTAGCTGTTTATTTAGCTGGAGAAAATGTAGTGGGTGGTCCAACCTTCATAACCAGGAAGAATAAAATAGAGGTGTAAAGGCCTTGGTAGAAGAAGGACAGTAGCAACCTTTCCATTTCTTCAGTTTTATCACAGCCTATAAAATTAGTTCCTTAGGTATGTTGATCTTGTAGGAGCTAGTATTTTAACATTTGTTCCATCAAGTTGTTTAGTTTAAATCTAAGAATAAGCCCACTGAAAACTATTCCTAATTTGTGAAATGAATAACAATAATAGATGTTAATAGAAACAAAGACTTCATTTGGTTTGTTTTTAGAGGGGGCACAGAGAATGTAGTAACATAATAAGTTAGATTTTTGTTGTTTTCTTTTCCTTTGTTCTTTGTAGTCTTTATATAATCTCTAATTGGCATTTGTTCCTGACTTTTCTTAGTGTACTTCCACATGGAAGAGACAAAAGTCTCAAAGCTGGTGTAGAAAAACCCTTAAGAAATTGCCCATTAATTAGCCACCTTGATTTCCACCTTTAAAGCAGTTAAGTGAAGTGAGAATTTGTTAGATTTTTCTCAAGCATAGCAGAAATTAAGATTAGTTTCTTAGGTGTCATTGCTACTTGCCTACTTAAACCACCAGTTCATCTTTATCATAAATACTTAAGCCAAAAGTCACATTAGAGGCAATATGGCACAGTGATGGTGGACCCCGGAGTCAGGTGAGCTGGTTGAAATCCTGGCTTGGCTACTTCCCAGCTATGTGACCCTGGGCTTCAGGGTTCCCTTTTGCAACATGACATGATTGCTGAGCTGCTTCTTAGGGTTGTGTGTGGCTCCAGTAAGATAATACAGGAAAAGAGCTGAAAGCAGTATCTGATGCTGGAGAGAAAGTAGGGAAGAGACAATAGAGGAAAGAGGACAAGGAAGTGGGAGATGGAGAGAAAGTTCAAGAAGGAAAGTGGAAGAATCTCAAATAGAAAATTAATTTTCAGTTTTTCCTGAGAAGAGATATATAGACGTCTTCATGTGGCTTTGGAGAGCCTTGGAGCCCATCAGCAAGACAGTTGGAAATTATACTGAAACAGAAATGTAGACCTATGTGACTTATGTCCTGGCCAGTTGCCTCATGTCCTCTGTGGTCAGGTTGATCTCTACTGGCACTGTCAAAAGATTTTTTATGGACAGCTGGTTGGGGTAAACTTTGAAACCTGATTGTTTGCACTTGAGTGCCAGAGTGTGTAATTATTTACCGGTGTTCACTAAGGATGTCAGTGTAGCTTTTTAGGGGGAGAAAAAACTTAAGTTTAAAATTTGGAGGCATCTTTTTCAGTCTGCCTGCCCTGGTGTTTGTTATAACACTTAGTTTGGCATGTAACAGCTGAACCTACTGGTTAAATCATTAAGCATTTATTATTTGAAAACTCGTCTTCTCAAAGCAAAAAATAACTATCACGTTGAAGTTCTTTCCTCTAAGAATGACATTTACTGTGAGTTTTATACCAATGGACTAATTGGAGGGTTGAGAAAATAAATTTTGGAAAGACAACAATAACTTCAGAATTTTCCTTGGATGGAGGTTTCCTTTTTAAAACCTGAACTGAGCTTTATCAAAACAGTAACTGAACTTTGAAACGAAACAAGAGTGCTGAATTGAAAGCTCCAGGAAGGCAGGGATGTGTCTGTGTTGTTTATGACTATAACCTCTGGGCCTAAATCAGTACCTATCCCATAGTAGGCACTTGGTAAATACTGAATGGATGAGTACAGTATTAAAATTAGCATGGCTGATCCTTGGAAAAAAAATAAGTCAAAAGGGAATAACATGCATATGTAACTAAAACATCAGTCCACATGCTTGAAATGTCATCACTTTTTTATGGTCAGGACCTGTTTTTTTCTGCTCCAATTGAAGAAGAAAATTGTAATGTAAAGGAAGCAAAAAGTGAAGTATTTGGTATTTATGTGTTTTGACATCTGCAAGAAGTTTAAAATTAATTTCTAAATCTTATTCTATTGAAATTGTATGAGTTTCTTAAGTGGTATTATTCATTCAGACTTAAAGTGAAGTTAGGTTGCTGTCACTCATAGTGGACATTTTTTTTTTTTGCATTATTAAAACAACATGTCTTCTGGGTGTTGTCTTGTATTACAAAAGCTTGTGTGTTTTCTCTTGATGCTGTGCCCTGTCTGTTGCCATTGAGGGGTCTAAGGACCAGATGAGATCTTGTTTCCTTCCGGATATTCTTTAGGCCAGTTTAGAATATGCCAGGTCCATTCACACAACTAACTGGCTCAGTTCTCTCAGTTCCCTGGTCTTCTCATATTAGATTGTTATCCATGAGCTTGAAGTTTAGACACGAAAAAGAATGGTTGTAATCCTCTTCCTTCACTCCCCCCTTCCCTTTTTTTCTTAAGTTAGCCTTTTGAATTCATGATTCTAATAATTAATATTATATATTATTATATAATATAGTATATATTCATAATAATGATTAATGATAGTATTAATACTTTTGTGTATGTGTGGGAAGCTACTCATACAGAGGAAAACAGATTGATTGGTGGAAATTACATTAATTTCATAACCTCCTATTAAAAGAGTTTGTGTGTGTGCTGTTGTTGCTTGTTTGTTCCCTTTGCAACTCAACATGGTCTTCTTGAGGTATAGGGAAAATATATGCTTAGGAAACAGAGCCTCCTTTTCTCCTTTTGGTATGGAAGACATATGCAAAAAGAATGAAGGAACTCATTGTCTCTAGCCAGGGCTCTGCAAAAATAGTACTGGTAGAGAAAAAGCTCTAAAGAAGTAAAAGTTTATAGTGCTTTCTCCTGGCAGTTAACCTCATCTTCATCAGCTTTTCCCCTGCCTCAGAGAGGCAGTTTTGGAATGACCAAAGCAGAGTGCCCAACCTCTCTGTTCAGAGTTAGCTAGCATTTGGATCACTGTCTCTGTCTGCCTCAGTATGAGTGGAATATTGCATGACCATTTCTGACTTCTGCCATGAGCACACTCGGCCTAGATGAATAAATCCTCCTTGAAGAAGGCGGGGCATTTTGGCATTCACAAGAAACCATGTTGATATCTGATCCTCCCACTGGAGAAATGTGGCAAAGTGAGAAAGACTCACTCTTTGGGACTCTGAAAATATAAACACAAATAAAAATTCAAGCTGAAGAAGTCACTTGAAGTAGAAAAAAAAAACGTGTTAAACTCTCTGTTAGTCATGTGACTTCTTCTTGGCATTCAAGGAGCCAGGAGGCTCTTGTGGTCTAATCTGGAAAGAGTCGCTAATCGCTGTGTCACCTTGGCAAATTGGTTGATCTCCCTGTGCTGGAGTGTTTAGTCCAGCTGCTGGGTGGGATGAAAGCAAGACCTCACTGAAACCAGATGCTGTCTCTCTGAAAAGATTTCAGCAGTAAATAATATCGTATATACTTTGTTCCTGGCAGCAAATACTGAACTGTTATAACCCCCTGTTTTCACTTGCTTCTAAATTTCTGGAAATATCTCCTTTGGGCTTGAATTTTTCCATGCTTGTCTTCAGCCCAAAACTTTTTGGAAAGTTTGACCAAAATTTCACTTAGCTGTTTTTCCTGAATTATGGGAGAATAAGGGCAATGCATTGTTTTTCAGCTCATAAATTCTAATTTTTCCCATTATTCCTCAGAAAAATAGCTGAGCTGCTACATTTAAAGTGTTTAGAACTAGTGAAGGAATCTTGGTATGGTAAAGAATACTGGCAGAAGACAAATTTAAGTCTCTCAGTATTTCCTTCTAACTTTAAACATGACCCCACACAATCAGGACACACATAAAAAGCTCTGGCGTAATTTTATAGATGGCCAAAGAGAAGATTCTGCAAATTCTCTCAGTAACTCATCCCAAGTTACCAAGAGGTAACTTTAGCTACCATCAGTTGTTACCTTTCTCAACCACTTGCTCTGTCTGTGGATCTGATTTCTAAAAAGATGTCATGGTTATATGTTGGCATTGACCCCTTGTCTACATTTTAAATAAAGTTGACCATTTCTTTTAGGTAGCCTTCATGTGTGATGACCTTGGTCACATCTGCTGACCTACTAGACTCAAAACTCCTTTACAGCAGGGCCTAGGTCTGCCTACCTCACCATTGACACTGTAGTGCTCAGCAGGGTATGACACATGTAGTAAAAACTGATTGTTGAATGAGTTAAATGACCGTAAGTACAATTGTTTTTGCTGCAATTGGTTCGCTGATTTGTCTACTAAGACATGCATGCATGTATTCAGTGAGTATCACTGAGTCTCTACTTTACACCAGGTATTGGTATGAATGTTGTGAATATTTCTTTGCTTTGATGGATAACACAGAAGTTTTGCTGTTACACAACAAAATAATTATATTATTTGAGTACAATTACTATGCCTGTATTTGGAATATTAGTCCAATATAGCCAAAGGCAATCCCAGGGAATTTATCACTTACTGAGCATCCATGATGTGCCTGGCCTTGTGTTAGGTACTGAGAAGAGATCAATTAGACCAGTTTCTGCAGGAAGTCACACATAGGTTAACAGTGGCAAGACAAATCCTAAAGTACCTATTATACAAAGGGAACTATAATAAAGAGCCAGGTGAGTTGAAAGCAGGAGAGGTATCATTGTACCACAAGATACCTTGTGGTCTTGTGTAAATTCCCTGAACAATCAGGAAAAGCTTTATGGCATAGCTTTATGGTCAGAGATCTCATGGGGACCGGCAGTTAGTTGCAATTCCTTTTATAGCCGCATCCTTCACTCCTTAACCCTGCACTGTCTTCCATTCATTCTCTCTGTGCTTTCAGCCTTGAGAAGCTGGCCAAATGTCCCAGGACTGGAAAATAAACTGGAATGACACTCAGGCACTTGCTATCAAGATTATTAGGGTCATGATTGTGTGTATAAGACCCCAAGACCTCTTGATGCTTTTACAAGAATGGGTACTTTTTTTGTCCCTATATTTTCTTCTTTTGCCCCAAGTTTCAAGAGCATGTTACAGCAGCAGTATAAGCATACACAATCAAAGGTGATTGAAGTGAGGACAATTGGCTCAATGAGCTCCAGCCACTTCAACTCTCCTTCTAGTCCCTGTCCCCTTGCCTGGAATGCTTCACCCTCAGATTTTGACATAGCAGGCTTCTTTTTGTCATTCAGATCTCAGCTCAAATGCAAAGATTTCTCTGACCTGAAGTTACATATGTGTCACCCCTTCTGGTCTCCGTTGCTCTCTATCACATCACCTATTGGGCTACCTTTATAGCATTTATCTCCACCTGATTGTGTCCTTTTCACTGTTTTTCTTTAAACTTTTTATTGTCAATTTTCTTTCACTAGATGCCAGTTCCATGAAGTAGGAAACCTTTACCACTGGTCTTGAGTGCTCTTGAAAGTGTATGTGTGCAATAGGCACTCAAAAATGTTTATGGAATGATCAGCTGGATGCGTATATGGCAAGTGATGAGAAGCCAAGGGAATAGGACAAGAGTCCTATTGTGCTCCTTGCCTGAAGAAGACCTCTTGCAAGAATCATAGGCTGTTCTTGAGGGTGCCTTTGCCTTGGATTCAGCCGAAAATTCTTCTGTTTGTTTTGTGTGAAAATTTTCCTCTCATACACAGCAATGGGCACTAAGAATGCATATATCCAGGCTTTTCAGGTTACAGGATGGCATCTCAGATATAGTCTTCCTTTGATCTATATACTATGAAGCCATAATTGCTTAAGCCAGTATCTTTTTCAGGATTTACTCCATGTTTCTTATTCTAGGTCTTTCAGGTGGCCGCTGCACTGGCTTTCAGATATCATTTAGAATTTAGCTTCGGATTTGTAAAGCTACTCATGCTGCAGATCTTCTCTGAAACATTTCTGTCACATTTTAGAAAGCTTTACATTTTTGTTTGCTAATGATTTTCATCTGCCAAAGAGCTCATCTACTTAAAAAGCAGATCACTGAAGCCACACTTGGCACATATTACTTTGGCTTATTTTCTTTTGATTTTTTTTTGCTTTTCTGGGATTACTTATTTATGAAGAAAGAGAGAACATTGACTTCTTATTTTAGAAGAGAGGATATTACTTGGGTTGAGAGTTCTAGTTATATAAAATGTATTTATCTAAGTTGTTAATTATATCAAAAATGGAGCAGTCAATCTTTGGAAATAGTTCAGGGTGAAATGTTTTTAGCATGTTCACATATTCTCTTTGCTGTTTTTAAATAATTTTGCAAAGCTTATTTGCATTTCCCAAATTAACAATTTTGGCCAACAGGAAAAGCTAAAGTGTTGGTTTTTCTCAGCTCAACTTTTTGGGTGTAATTAATTTATAAGCAGGATTTTATGAAGGGAGAACAGAAAGGACCTTTCTACAAAGTCCCTGAGCCAAAATAAACACCCCATTGTTCCATCGTTTTGTATTGCACATAGGAAGACATCCATCCCTATCATTATTCTGTTAAAGGGACACAGATTACCAGATTTGTAATTTTAAAAAAGGCCATTTGTTGACTGAGCCACTTTGCGTATAAAGGGTGGTATATGTTGCCTGCCAAATTTCTGTCAACACAAGAAAAAAAAATCATATATCAAAAAAAATTTTCTCATTCATCATGTAAGAAATTTATGCATTTTAGTATGTACCAGAAGAAATGGCTTCGGCATTTTCTGTTTTTAGCAGTCTGTTGAAATTTCTTGATTAAAGACATTTTCTATTTGAAGGTTAAAATGACCATATAAATACAGATTAATTCAGTTTTAATAGGTGCGTCTTCCTGTCATTTACCACTTTCTCTCCTCAATATCAGCTGCAGTGATCAACATATATCTAGCAGTGAAACTGATATATTCTGTTTATCTTCAAATCATAAGCTTTTTGTTTAAATACAAAGGAAAATCTTATACCTCTGATTTTAATATGACAAATCAAAAAGTCCACACCAAACTCCCAACTCATCCCAAAAAAGAGATTGCTATCTACTCATCACTGTTCTCTGCTTCTAAGATTTGTTTCCCTTGGGGTTACTGTTTGAGCAACTTTTCTTACTTCCAAGATTATTTTTGTGGTTTTAAGAAAGAATCTGAATTCCAAGATTATTTTTCTGGTTTTAAGAAAGAGTCTGAAAATCTAGAGATTACTTACCTTGTGGTGAGGTGGTTGTCTATGCTTCTGTTCAACAAAGGCCTCATATACTGAATGGAAAAAAAGCATCAGGGCCTATAATTTTCTAGGCATTATGCAAGATAATAGAGGAGACGAAAATGATGTCTTGCTTCAGAAGTCTTAGATCTATTTCCCTTTGGGGGTTGAGGAATGAGAAAGAGATTTTCAGATGAAAAACAGGAAGCCCAGTGAGGACTGTGTGGCAATAGTTCCTAAAATGAGCAAAGAGATAAATTTACTCTTTTATATGATTACAACCAAATCACACACTGGTGAGTTTCAAAACAGTAGTTTTCATTTAGAAAGCAAATTAAGTGGAATAATTCAACTGAGTTTCACTGCAGTGGGATTCATTCTAGATGGTTCAACTGTGGAATTAGAAACAATATCTAAGGATGTTGCTGATAGTAGTCAGCTGATAAATACCAGTAAGCCATATACAGGTATACATCATTTTATTGTGATTTGCTTTATTGTGTTTTGTAGATAATTGTGTTTTTACAAATTGAAGGTTTGCTGCAACCCTGTAACGAGCAAGTCTTCTGGCTCCATTTTTCCAATGACTTGTGCTCATTTTGAATCTCTGTGTTACATATTGGTAATCCTTGCAATGTTTCAAACTTTTTTATTATTATTATATCTGTTATGGTGATCTGTGATGAGTGACGTTTGATGCTATTATTATGTTGTTTTGGCACACCATGAATTGCACCCATATAAGGTGGGGAACTTAATCACTAAATGTTGTGTGTGTTCTGACTGCTCCACTGAATGGCTCTTCCCCTATCTCTCTCCCTCTCCTCTGGCTTCCCTATTCCCTGAAACACAACAATATTGAAATTAGGAGAGTTAATAATGCTACAGTGACCTCTACGTGTCTGATATGGTTTGGTTGTGTCCCCAACCAAATCTCAACTTGAATTGTATATCCCAGAATTTCCATGTGTTATGGGAGGCACCCAGGGGGAGGTAATTGAATCATGGGAGCCGGTATTTCCCATGTTATTCTCATGATAGTGAGTAAGTCTCACTAGATCTGATGGGTTTATCTCATGAGATCTGATGAGTTTATCAGGGGTTTCCACTTTTGCTTCTTCCTCATTTTTCTCTTTCCACCACCATGTAAAAAGGGCCTTTTGCCCCCAGCCATGATTCTGAGGCCTCCCAAGGCATGTGGAACTGTAAGTCCAATTAAAGCTCTTTTTGTTCCCAGTTTCCAGTGCATCTTTATCAGCAGCATGAAAACAAACTAATACAGTAAATTGGTACCAGTAGAGTGGGGTATTGCTGAAAAGATACCCAAAAATGTGGAAGTGACTTTGGAACTGGGTAACTGGCAGAGGTTGGAAGAGTTTGGAGGGCTCAGAAGAAGACAGGAAAATGTGGGAAAGTTTGGAACTCCCTAGGGACTTATTGAATAACTTTGACCCAACAGCCTGATAACGATATGGACAATAAAGTCCAGGCTCAGGTGGTTTCAGATGGAGATGAGGAACTGGTTGGGAACTGGAGCAGAGATGACTTTTGTTATGTTTTAGCAAAGAGAGTGGCAGCATTTTGCCCCTGCCCTAGAGATTTGTGGAACTTTCAACGTGAGAGATGATTTAGGGTATCTGGCAGAAGAAATTTCTAAACAACAAAGCATTCAAGAGGTGAATGCTTGGGTGCCATTAAAAGCATTTCATTGTGAAAGGGAAACAGAGCATAAAAGTTCAGAAAATTTGCAGCACGATGATGCAGTAGAAAAGGAAAACCCATTTTTTGAGGAGAAATTCAATCCGGCTACAGAAATTTGCAAGAGTAGCAAGGAGCCTAATGTTAATCCCCAAGACCATGGGGAAAAACGTCTCCAGGCCATGTCGGAGACCTTCATGGCAGCCCTCCCATTACAGAACCAGAGGCCCAGGAGGAAAAAGTGGTTTTCTGGGCCAGGCCCAGGGTCCCCATGCTGTGTGCAGCCTAAGGACTTGGTGCTCTATGTCCCAGCTGCTCCAGCTGTGGTTGAAAAGGGCCAACACAGAGCTCGGGCTGTGGCTTCAGAGGTTGGAAGCTCCAAGCCTTGGGAGCTTCCATATGGTATTGAGCCTGTGGGTGCACAAAAGTCAAGAACTGAGGTTTGGGAACCTCCACCTAGATTTCAGAAGACGTATGGAAATGCCTGGATGCCCAGGCAAAAGTTTGCTGCAGAGTTGGGGCCCTCATGGAGAAGCTGTGCTAGGGCAGTGCAGAAAGGAAATGTGGGGTCAGAGCCCCCATACAGAGTCCCTGCTGGGGCACTGCCTAGTGGAGCTAGAGGAGAAGAGGGCCACTCCACTTCTCCCTAGTGGAGAAGAGGGCCACTGTCCTCCAGACCTCAGAATGGTAGATCCACCAACAGCTTGCACTGTGCTGCTGGAAAAGCCGCAGTCACTCAATGCCAGCCCATGAAAGCATCCAGAAAGGAGGCTGTACTCTGCAAAGCCACAGAGTGGAGCTGTCCAAGACCATGGGAACCCACCTCTTCCATCAGCGTGACCTGGATTTGAGACATGGAGTCAAAGGAGATCATTTTTGAGCTTTAAAGTTTGACTGCCCTGCGGGATTTCAGACTTGCATGGGCCCTGTAATCCCGTTGTTTTGGCCAATTTCTTCCATTTGGAACAGCTGTATATACCCAATACCTGTTGTATCTAGAAAGTAACTAGCTTGCTTCTGATTTTACCGGCTTATAGGCAGAAGAGATTTGCCTTGTCTAAGGTGAGACTTTGGACTGTGGACTTTTGGGTTAATGCTGAAATGAATTAAGACTTTGGGGGACTGCTGAGAAGGCATTATTGGTTTTAAAATGTGAAGACATGAGATTTGGAGGGACCAGAGCCAGAATGATATGGTTTGGCTGTGTCCCCACCCAAATCTCAACTTGAATTGTGTCTCCCAGAATTCCCACAGGTTGTGAGAGAGACCCAGGGGGAGGTAATTGAATCATGGGGGCCAGTCTTTCCTGTGCTGTTCTCATGATAGTGAATAAGTCTCATGAGATCTGAGGGGTTCATCAGAGGTTTCCACTTTCGCTTCTTCCTCATTTTTCTCTTGCCGCCACCATGTAAGAAGAGCCTTTTGCCTCCTGCCATGATTTGGAGGGCTCCCATACATGTGGAACTGTAAGTCCAATTAAACCTCTTTTTGTTTCCAGTTTCAGATATGTCTTTATCAGCAGTGTGAAAACAAACTAATACAGTGTCCAAGTGAAAGGAAGAGTCACATGTCTCTCAGTTTAAATCAATTAAGCTTAGTGAGGAAGGCATATTGAAAGCCAATATAAGCCAAAAGCTAGGCCTCTTGCACCAAAGAGTTATCCAAGTTGTGAATGCAAAGGAAAAGTTCTTGAAGGAAATTAGAAGTCTACTCCAGTGAATACACAAATGATTAAAAAAAAAAAAAAAAGTGAAACAGCCTTAGTGCTGATATGGAGAAAGTTTGAGTGGTCTGGATAGAAAATCAAACCAGCCACGACATTTTCTTAAGCCAAAGCCTAATCCAGAGCAAGGCCCTGACTCTCTTCAGTTTTATGTAAGCTGAGAGAGAAAGCTACAGAAGAAATGTTGGAAGCTAGCAGAGGTTGGAAGTTTAAGAAGCCATCTGTGTAATAACATAAAAGTGCAAGATGAACCAGCAGGTGCTAATTTAGAAGCTGCAGAAAGTTATCCAGAAGATATAGCTAAGATCAGTGATGAAGGTTACTAACAGATTTCCGGTATAGACAAAATAGCCTTCTATTGGAAGAATACGTCAATAGAAGATCTAAGACTTTCATAGTTAGAAAGGAAAAGTCAATGCTGGGCTTTAAGACTTCAAAACTTCAAAGGGAAAGCTGATCCTTTTTTATGAGTTGATGAAGTTGGTGACTTTAAGTTGAAGCCAGTTCTCCCCAGCCTTGCTAGAGAGACCAAAAGTCAAATTCAGGAAATACAGAGAACCCCTGCAAGATTCTACACAAGAAGATCATACCCCAGACACATAATCATCAGATTTTCCAAGGTCAAAATAAAAGAAAGAATGTTAAAGTCAGCTAGAGAGCAAGGGCAGGTCACCTACAAAAGGAACCCCATCGGGCTAACAACAGACCTCTCAGCTAAAACCCTACAAGCCAGAAGAGATTGGGGCCTATATTCAACATTCTTAAAGAAACAAATGTTCAACCAAGAATTTCATATCCAGCTGAACTAAGTTTCCTATGTGAAGGAGAAAGAAGATTCAGAGAAGCAAATGTTGTGGGAGTTTGTTACTACCAGACTTCCCTTATAAGAGATCTTGAAAGGAGCACTAGATGTAGAAAGGAAAGACAGCTACCATCTAATACTAAAACACACTTAAATACACAGACCAGTGACACTAAAAAGCAACCACAAAAGCAAGTCAGCATAATAACCAGCTAACAACACAATGACACTATCAAGTTCACACATATCAATACTAACCCTGAATGTAAATGGGCTAAATGCCTCACTTAAAAGGCACAGAGTGGCAAGCTGGATAAAAAAGCAAGACCCAATGGTATCCTGTCTTCAACAGACCCATCTCACATAACCTCAAAATAAAGGGGTGGAGGAAAATCTACCAGACAAATGGAAAACAGGAAAAAGCAAGGGTTGCAATCCTAATTTCAGACAAATAGACTTTAAACCAACAAAGATCAAAAAAGACAAAGAAGGGCATTACATAATGGTAAATGGTTCAATTCAACAAGAAGACCTAACTACCCTAAATATATATGTACCCAACACAAGAGCACTGTATTCATAAGGCAAGGTCTTAGATACCTACAAAGAGACATAGACTCCCGCACAATAATAGTGGGAGACTTCAACACTCCACTGACAGTATTAGATCATCAAGGCAGAAAATTAACAAAGACATTTAGGACCTGAACTCAACACTGGACTAAATGGATCTGATAGACCTTTACAGAACTCTCCACCTAAAAATAACAGAATATACATTCTTCTCATCACCACATGGCACATACTCTAAGATTGAACATATAATTGGAAACAAAACAATCCTCAGCAAATACAAAAGAACTGAAATCATACAATTTCAAAAATCAGAGGGCCCTTAAGAATTATGCTAAATCTACTCTGTCTATACTCTATAAATGGAACACAATACATGTGTAATAGTACACCTGTTTACAGTATGGCTTGCTGAATATTTTAAGGCCACAGTTGAGACCTCCTGCACAGAAAAAAAGATTTTTTTCTAAATATTAGTCCTCATTGAGAATGCAGCCAGTGACCAAAGGGCTCTGATGGAGATGTACAAGGAAGTTAATGTTGTTTTTGTGCCTGTTAACACAATGTCCATTCTGCAGCCTATGGATCAAGGAGTAATTTTGGCCTTTAAGTCTTATTATTTAAGAAATACATCTTGTAAGGCTATAGCTGCCATAGATAGTGATTCTTCTGATGGATCTAAGAAAAATACATTAAAAACCTTAAGAAAAGGATTTACCATCCTAGATACCATTAAAAACATTTACTATCCATAGGAGGAGGTCAAAATATCAACCTTAACAGCAGTTTAGAAGTTGATTCCAATTCTCATAGATTACTTTGAATTGATTCAAGACTTCAGTGGAGAAAGCCACTGCAAGTGTAGTGGAAATAGCAAGAAAACTTTAATTAGAAGTGGAGCCTGAAGATGTGACCGAATTTCTACAATCTCATGATAAAACTTGAACAGATGAGGAATCACTTCTTATGGATGAGCAAAAAAATAGTTTCTTGAGATGGAATCTACTCCTGGTGAAGATGCCATGAACACTGTTGAAATGGCAAAAGATTTAGAATATGACATAAACTTAGTTGATAAAGCAGCAGCCAGATTTGAGAAGATTGACTCCAATTTTAAAAGAAGTTCTGTGGGTAAAATGCTGTCAAGGAGTATCACATGCTACACAGAAATCTTTTATGAAACGAAGAATCAATCAATGTGTCAAACTTTACTGTTGCCTTATTTTAAGAAATTACCACAGCCACCCCAGACTTCAGCAACCACCACCATGATCACTCAGAAGGTGTCAACATTGAGACAAGACTCTCCACCAGCAAAAAGATTATGACTCACTAAAGGCTCAGATGATGATTAGCATTTTTAGCAATAAAGTATTTTTAAATTAAAGTATATACATTGTGCTCTTTTTAGACATAATGCTCTTGCACACTTACTAGACTACAACAGATTATACACGCAACTTTTTTTTTTTTTTTTTGAGACAGATTCTTGCTCTGTTGCCCAGGCTGGAGTTCAGTGGCGCAATCTTGGCTCACTGCAAGCTCTGCCTCCCGGGTTCACACCATTCTCCTGCTTCAGCCTCCCGAGTAGCTGGAACTACAGGCGCCCACCACAATGCCCGGCTAATTTTTTGTATTTTAGTAGAAACGGGGTTTCACCGTGTTAGCCAGGATGGTCTTCATCTCCTGACCTCGTGATCCACCCTCCTCAGCCTCCCAAAGTGCTGGTATTACCGGTGTGAGCCACCGCGCCTGGCCAAACATAACTTTTATATACAGTAGGAAACCAAAAAATTGTGTGGCTTGCTTTATTGAGATATTTGCTTCATTGCAGTGGTCTGGAACTGAACTGCAGTATCTTCAAGGTATGTCTGTATTCAAGTTTATATTTTGGCATACATTCTTCTTTACTTGTTAAAATCATGGTCATCTCATTATTATATGACTGATTAGAATTTGCAGGGTTGCTTTGACCATATACCATTGTTCTACAACTACACAGATGTCTGAGTCCTAAAGGTGAATCTGTCTGGCCAATTCTGAGTTTAATGGCCTATATGAAAAGTAGATGTTACACACCTTGTAAAACTGAAGCCCCCTATCACGGACACAGCTTAACTCTTGGGTGGGTCACTTAGTCTTCTTGGTTGAGGTTTCAGTGCTTTTCACATCTATAGAAATGTCCTATTTGTCTAAGGCAATTTTATGAAGTAAATTTACTCTTGTCATCTTTTCCGACCTGAAAATAGAGGATATATAATTTTTAGAGTTCCATTATTACCTAGAGGATGCTCTTCAGTCATTCTTCCCTGAATTTATTACACTGGCCCTATCTTCTTCACCTGATATAAGTTAAATGTAAAATTAGCACTAAAGAGAAATAGAATGAACTTCTTCCGGAATGGGAATAGGAAATGAAAGAGAGTAAATCCGAAGTGAATCACTTCTTTTTTTTTTTTTTTTTTTTTTTTTTTTTTTTTTTTTTTGCTTTGCAAATCTATATTTTTTTCCAGCTTTTATGATTGGCAAATAAAAGTTGTATATATTCAAGGTGTATGACATGATGATTTGATATATGTGTACATTTTATAATGATCACCATGATCAAATTAATTAACACATCCTTCACCACACAGTTATCATTTGTGCGTGTGTGTGCAAGAGGAGGTAAGGGAGTTTAATCATTTTTGAACACTAGCTACAACATAATTCAATTAAAATTCTGAGAAAGAAGAAAAATTTTCATGCAGCTGTTTAATTTTAGAAGCATTAACTGACAAAATCCAAGTCTTATGAGGAATACTCAGTCAAATTTTCATGAATGAATGGGAGCCCTTACCTCTGAAATTGTTGTCATGGAAGAAAACGCTAACACTGTCTTACACAATAATTCAAGTTACCAATTGATTAAAGTAGCAAGATGAGCCATGGTTGTAATTGAGAATGGCAACTATGGTGTTCTTATCTAATCTGCTACCTAGTTTGCCTTTTTGCTCTAAAGTGGGGACTATGTTAGAATTCAAAGAATAAAAGGCCTTTATCCTTTCATGGGAAATACAAGTAACAAGTTTAATTTTTTTTTTCTTAATACTGATGCAACTCATTTGGGGCTGTGGAAATTGCTGCTAGCATTGAACCTCTTATTAACATTCAAGGTGTGCCAGTTTTGCACAAGCTGTGTCATATTCAGAGATAGATTGTTGGCACAAACTAAGGCACTTATTCTCTTGTTTTTTCACTTCTTTCAATAAGAACAGATAAATATACTATTTCTAGATAAGCAGTTGAAACTGCTCTGCTCATCTCTTTGGAATAGGTTTGTGAGGGGTATTACTGTATGACATGCAGAATAAATATACAAGGGAAATGCTCCCGCATACATTGAGATATAAATGGATGTCTATTTTAGAATATGTTATTTCTTAAAAGTAAAATAAGTTTTGGCTGGGCGCAGTGGCTCACGCCTGTAATCCCAGCACTTTGGAGGCCAAGGTGGGTGGATCACCTGAGGTCAAGAGTTCAAGACCAGCCTGGCCAATACAGTGAAACCTCATCTCTACTAAAAATACAAAAATTAGCCAGGCGTGGTGGCATGTGCCTGTAATCCCAGCTACTCGGAGGATGAGGCAGGAGAATTGCTTGATCCCAGGCAGTGGAAGTTGCAGTGAGCTGAGATAGCACTATTGCACTCTAGCCTGGGCAACAGAGTGAGGGTCCATCTCCAAAAACAAAAAACAAAAAGTAAAATAAGTTTTTAAAGTCACTGATTCTGTTTCTAAGGAATTCTCAGCTGGGGCTTCTGAGTTAATTCTCGATGGTTAGCACTTATGAGTAGCAGAAAAAGAAAACTACTATGGATTTTCTCTACAATGATTTGAGACAGTGAATGGGGCTTTCTGGCAGGTTTGCAGTTAGGAACTCAGAAGACCATAGATTTTTTTTTTTTAGAGTGGGTCTCGGTCTCACTCTATCACACAAGCTGGAGTGCAGTGGTGTGATCATAGCTCCCTGAAGCTTCGACCTGGGCTCAAGCGATCCACAGATTTTTGAAGTTCACCCTGGATTGTTGTGTTTTATACAGAGGTTCCACCTTTTGCTGCCTTTTATGGTTACTATATTATTATTTTGATGTTTCTTAACCAGCTGAATCACATTGTAGTATATGAAATATGTTTTGGTTCTTGTTTTAATGGTTATTTGCTAGCAGATTTCACAATGGCCCAGTGAACCAACCCATTCATTGCTATTTGTTTCACATCATGGTGACTAAACATGACTCCATGGTACAGCTCACCAAAGTCTTGGTTTATGTGTGACTTCCAGGGGAGAGAGATTGAGAACCATCTGTTAATCATTGTGTCCCTAAACTAGAGTTTTTCACTGGAGTACTTGGGCAGTTGAATTAGAATGTTTCTCGTAGGCTAGTGAGAAAAACAGCTTTTTTTTTTTCTGGGCATTAATCAGACTCTGCTGACCCAGATCTCTGGGAAGACTTGTGACAAGATCCAGCCTGTACAATATCACATATGATTTGCTTTTCTTCTTGGAAGGGACACATTGTGGCTTTTCTCTGGAATCTGTGAAGAAAATGCTCCTGAGCCTAGAAACTGGAATTGAGAAAGCTCTTCCTGGTCATATAACAATAAGTCTTGTGAGGGTCAACCCTTGAGCCATGACGGCAGGTTGAAGGAACATGGGGTTGAGAGTCATGGATTCAGTGATTGGAACTCACTTGACTAACCAGTCTAGCTCAGCCACCCCTCTTAGGATTGTCACAGGGATATGTGCCTACATATAGAAAGTCACCAGAATTTCTGTTTATTTTTCTGTGTAATATTTATGGACTTGTTATGTTTAACTCTAGGCAAAGGTATAGATTTGGAGGTCTTTGATATATGTAGATAGATAGATAGATAGATAGATATAGATAGATAGATAGATGAAATATATTTCAGCATACAAAGGAGGCTACAATACACACTCATGTACCTGTCACTCCAATGAATTCATCAAATGTAAACATTTTCCCCAAATCTGCTTCTTAGCTGTTATTTGTAAAGAAACAAATTATACAGAAAAATTTGATAGGCCCCCGTCTTACCTTCCCCAGTCTCATTCTTTTCTCTGCCACCCCAGAGAAAACAACTGTCTTGCATAGGTATTTATATAATTCTGTCTTATACTTTGCCATTTTTACTACATATATGAAGCATGCTTGTTACATACATGAACATAAAATATACATGTTTTGCTGTAAGTGTGGAATGCATTCTAGAATTTGCTACTTTTACTACCAAATATTTTGTTTTCAGAATTTACCCTTGTTATTATATAACCCTAGTTCATTTTTTTAAAATTGCCGTGTATTGCTCCATCTTATGAAAATACCACAATTTATTTATTCCCATACTAATCAGAATTTGAATTGATACAATTTTTAATTAAAATTAATGATGCTGAAAGAAATGTTCTTGTTATACATTTCCCTCAGGGTGCATGTGATAGAGTTCTTCTCACATATATATCAGTGTACTTGCTGTGTCTTAGGATATGTACAATTGCATGTCTATTAGATATGCCAAATTGCTCTGCAAAGTACTCATACCAGTTTCCACTCCTACCAGCAATGAATGAGAACTTTTTTTCACAGGTCATTGCCAACACTTGATTATTATCAGATTTAATTATTTGCCAGTTGATGGATGTGAATTGCTCTATCATTGTTTTAATATTCATTACTTTGATTATTTATAACATTGGGTATACTTTTTATGGGGCCATTTAAATTTCCTCTCATCTGAATTGCCTATTTCTCCTCTTCATTGATGCTTCTATTATCTTTTCTTCTCTTTATTAATTTATAGAAATATGTGTATGTGTGATCCTAATATGTGTCATAATATCTATGTTCATATTTCATATATAAATATAATGAAATATTTGTCTCTGTTATATATAGGTTGAAAAGTTTGCTCCCCATCTGCTGATTGCATTTTAATTTTGTTCATGACATCTTTTAACACACATGATTTTTAATTTTGATATAGTTAATATTTTTATTACTCTACATTTTGAGAATTGCTCAAGAAATGACTTTATTTCGCATAGTCATATGCTCTAATTTTTTTAATCTACTTACAATACTTTTATGTTAAATATGTCAACCTTTGTTTCACCTGGAATTTTTTTATATGTATGGTATAAAGCATAAATCAATTTTTTTATTATTGAGAATGCTTGTATTATATTATATCTTATTCTATTCTATTTTTATTTTTTCATAAGTTATTGGGGTACAGGTGGCATTTGGTTACTTTAGTGGTGATTTGTGAGATTCTAGTGCACCCATCACCCGAGTAGTGTACACTGCATCATATTTGTTGTCTTTTATCCCTCATCCCCCTCCCACCCTTCCCCCAAAGTCCCCAAATTCCATTGTATCCTTCTTATGCCTTTGCACCCTCATAGCTGAGCCCCCACATATCAATGAGAACATACCATGTTTGGTTTTCCATTCCTGAGTTACTTCACTTAGAATAATAGTCTCCAGTCTCATCCAAGTCACTGCCATTAATTCATTCCTTTCTATGGTTGAGTAGTATTCCACCATACATATATAATATAGTATATGTATGTATATATGTGTATATATGTATATGTGTATGTATATATACTATAGTTTCTTTATCCACTCATTGATTGATGAGCATTTGGGTTGGTTCCATGATTTTTCAATTGCAAATTGTGCTGCTATAAACATGTGTGCAAGTATCTTTTTCATATAATGACTTATTTCCTCTGGGTAGATACCCAGTAGTGAGATTGCTGAGTCAAACGGTAGTTCTACTTTTAGTTCTTTAAGTAATCTCCATACTCTTTTCCATAGTGGCTGTACTAGTTTACATTCCCACCAGCAGTGTAGAAGTGTTCCCTGATCACCGCATTCATGCCAACATCTACTGTTTTATTATTATTTGTTTTATTACGGCCATTCTTGCAGGAGCAACATGGTATCGCATTGTGGTTTTGATTGCATTTCCCTTATCATTAGTGATATTAAGCATTTTTTCACATATTTCTTGGCCATTTGTATATCTTCTTTTGAGAACTGCCTTAGCCCACTTTTTGATGGGATTGCTTAGTTTTTTATTTTCTTATTGATTTGTTTGAGTTTGTTGTAGATTCCGGATATTAGTCCTTTGTCAGACGTATAGATTGTGAAGATTTTTCTCCTACTCTGCGGGTTGCCCATTTACTCTGCTGACTGTTCCTTTTGCTGTCCAAAAGCTCTTTAGTTTTAGTCCCAACTATTTATCTTTTGTTTTTATTTCATTTGCTTTTGCATTCTTGGTCATGAAATCCTTACCTAAGCCAGTGTCTAGAAGAGTTTTTCCAATGTTATCTTCTAGTATTTTTATAGTTTCATGTTTTAGATTTAAGTCCTTAATCCATCCTGAGTAGATTTTTGTGTAAGGTAAGAGATGAAGATCCAGTTTTATTCTCCTATATGTGACTAGCCAGTTATCTAAGCACCATTTGTTGAAAAGGTGTCCTTTCCCCACTTTATGTTTTTGTTTGCTTTGTCTAAAATCAGTTGGCTGTAATATTTGGATTTATTTCTGGGTTCAATATTCTGTTCCATTGGTCTATGTGCCTATTTTCATACCAGTACCATGCTGTTTTGGTGACTATGGCCTTATAGTATAGTTTGAAATCAGGCAGTGTGATTCCTCCAGACTTGTTCTTTTTCCTTATTTCTTGCTTTGGCTATGCAGGCTCTTTTTTGGTTCCATAAGAATTTTAGAATTTTTTTTTCTAATTCTGTGAAGAATGATGGTGGTATTTTGAAGGGGAAGGTTTTGAATTTGTAGATTGCTTTTGGCAGTGTGATCGTTTTCACAATATTGATTCTACCTATCCATGAGCATGGGATGTGTTTCCATTTGTTTGGTCATCTACGATTTCTTTCAGCAGTGTTTTGTAGTTTTCCTTGTCGAGGTCTTTCAACTCTTTTGTTAGGTATATTCCTAAGTATTTTATTTTTTTTTTTTTGGCAGCAATTGTAAAAGGGGTTGAGTTCTTGATTTGATTCTCTGCTTGATCGCTGCTGGTGTATAGAAGAGCTACTGATTTGTGTACATTAATCTTGTATCTGGACATGTTGCTGAATTCTTTTTTCAGTTCTGGGAACTTTCTGGAGGATTCTTCAGGGTTTTCAAGTTAAATGATCATGTGATCAGCAGACAGTGACAGTTTGACTTCCTTTTTACCAGTTTGGGTGCCCTTTATTTCTTCCTCTCATCTGATTGCTCTGGCTAGGACTTCCAGTACTATGTTGAAGAGGAGTGGTGAGAGTGGGCATCCTTGTCTTGTTCCAGTTTTCAGAGGGAATGCTTTCAACTTTTCCCCATTCAGTATTATGTTGGTTGTGGGTTTGTCATAAATGGCTTTTATTACATTGAGGTATGTCCCTTGTATGCCAATTTTGCTGAGAGTTTTAATCTTAAAGGGATGCTGGATTTTGTCAAATGCTTTTTCTGCATCTTTTGAGATGATCATGTGATTTTTGTTTTTAATTCTGTTTATGTGGTGTATCACATTTATTGACTTGCATATGTTAAACCATCTCTGTGTCCCTGGTATGGAACCCACTTGGTCATGGTGGATTATCTTTTTGTTATGTTGTTGGATTCAGTTAGCTAGTATTTTGTTAAAGATTTTAGCAACTATGTTTATCAAGGATATCGGTCTGTAGTTTTCTTTTTTGGTTATGTCCTTTCCTGGTTTTGGTACTAGGGTGATGCTGGCTTCATAGAATGGATTAGGGAGGGTTCCCTCTTTCTCTATCTTGTGGAATAGCACCAAAAGGATTGGTACCAATTCTTCTTTGAATGTCTGGTCGAATTCTGCTGTGAATCCATCTGGTCCTGGGCCTTTTTTTGATGGTAACCCTTTAATTACCATTTCCATCTCACTGCTTGCTATTGGTCTGTTCAGGTTATCTAATTTTTCCTGATTTAAGCTAGGAGAGTTGTACTTTTCCAGAAATTTATCCATCTCTTCTAGGTTTTCTAGTTTATGTGCATAAAGGTGTTCATAGTACTCTTGAATGATCTTTTATATTTCAGTGGTGTCAGTTGTAGTATCCGCCATTTTGTTTCTTAATGAGGTTATTTGGATTTTCTCTCTTCTATTCTTGGTTAATCTTACTAATGGTCTATCGATTTTATTTATCTTTTAAAATAACCAGCTTTTTGTTTTATTTATCATTTGTGTTTTTTCTTTTAATTTTTTTTCGTTCTTCTCTGTTCTTGGTTATTTCCTTTCTTCTCCTGGGTTTGGGTTTGGTTTGTCCTTGTTTCTCTAGTTCCTTGAGGTTTGACCTTAGAAAGTCACTTTGTGTTCTTTCAGTCTTTTTGACATAGGTGTTAGGGCTATGAACTTTCCTCTTAGCACTGCCTTTGCTGTATCCCAAAGGTTTTGATAGGTTGTGTCTTTACTGTTGTTCAGTTCAAAGAATTTTTTAACTTCCATCTTGACTTCATTTTTGACCCAATACTCATTCTGGAGTAGCTTATTTGGTTTCTATGTATTTGCATGGTTTTGAAGGTTCCTTCTGGAGTTGATTTCCAGGTTTATTCAATGTGGTCTGAGAGAGTACTTGATATAATTTCAATTTTCTTAAATTTATTGAGGCTTATTTTATGGCCTAGCATATGGTCTATTCTTGGAGAAAGTTCCATGCACTGTTGAATAGAATGTGTATTCTGCAGTTGTTGGATGAAATGTTCTGTATATATTTGTTAAGTCCATTAGCTCCAAGTACAGTTTAAATCCATTGTTTCTTTGTTGACTTTCTGTCTGGATGACCTGTCTAGTGCTGTCAGTGGAATATTGAAGTCCCCACTATTATTGTGTTGCTGTTTCTCTCATTTCTTAGGTCTATTAGTAATTGTTTTATAAATTTGGAACCTCCAGTGTTAGGCACATATATGTTTAGGATTGTGATATTTTCCTGTTGCACAAGGCTTTTTACCATTATATAATGTCCCTCCTTGTCTCTTTTAACTGCTGTTGCTTCAAAGTTTGTTTTGTCTGTTACAAGAATAGCTACGCCTGCTAGCTTTTGGTGTCCATTTGCATGAAATGCCTTTTTCCACCCCTTTACTTTAAGTTTATGTGAGTCTTTATGTGTTAGGTGAGTCTCCTGAAGGCAGCAGATACTTGGTTGGTGAGTTCTTATCTATTCTGCTGTGCTGTATCTTTTAAGTGGAGCATTTAGGTCATTTACATTCAATGTCAGTATGAGATGTGTGGTACCATTGCATTCATCATGCTATTTGCTGCCTGTGTACCTTGGTTTTTTGTTTTTGGTTTTTGGTTTTTAACTTGTATTTTTGTTTTATAAGTCCTATGTGATTTATGCTTTAAAGAGGTTCTGTTTTGATGTTTCCAGGATTTGTTTCAAGATTTAGAGCTCCTTTTAGCAGCTCTTGTAGTGCTGGCTTGGCAGGGGCCAATTCTCTCAGCATTTGTTTGTCTGAAAATGACTGTATCTTTCCTTCATATATGATGCTTAGCTTGCTGGATACAAAATTTTGGGCTAATAATTGTTTTGTTTGAGGAGGCTGAAAGTAGGGGCCCAATCTTTTCTAGCTTGCAGGGTTTCTGCTGAGAAATCTGCTGCTAATCTAACAGATTTTCCTTTATAGGTTACCCAGTGCTTTTGCCTCACAGCTCTTAGAATTCTTTCTTTTGTCTTAACTTTAGATAACCTGGTAACAATGTGCCTAGGTGATGATTTCTTTGCGATGAATTTCCCAGGTGTTCTTTGTGCTTCTTATATTTAGATATCTAGGTCTCTAGCAAGGCTGGGGAAGTTTTCCTCAATTATTCCCTCAAATATGTTTTCCCAAACTTTTAGATTTCTCTTCTTCCTCAGGAACACCAATTATTCTTAGGTTTGGTCATTTAACATAATCCCAGACTTCTTGGAACCTTTGTTCATATTTTCTTATTTTTGTCTTTGTCTTTGTTGAATTGGGTTAATTCAAAGACCTTGTCTTCAAGTTCTGCATTTCTTTCTTCTACTTGTTCAATTTTATTGCTGAGACTTTCCAGAGCGTTTTGCATTTCTATAAGCTTGTCCAATGTTTCCTGAAGTTTTGATTTTTTTTCTTTATGCTACCTATTTCCTTAAATATTTCTCCTTTCCCTGCTTGTATCATTTCTTTGTATCAGATTTCCTTGCCTTGGGCTTCGCCTTTCTCTAGTGCCTCCCTGATTAGCTTAATAACTAATCTCCTGAATTCTTTCTCAGGTAAATCAGAGATTTTTTTCTTGGTTGGGATCCATTGCTAGTGGACTAGTACTACTTTTGGGGGTCTAGCCGGGCAACAAGTCTACCTGGCTCTGAGCTGGTACTGAGGGTTGTCTCCACAGAGTCCTGTGATGTGAACCATCTATGAGTCTCTCAGCCATGGATACTAGCACAGTATTTGGAGTGCCTCCTGCATCCTGCAGGAGCAGTCCACTTTCTTCGGAGGGTCTATGGGTCCTCTCGGGATTCCTGGTTCATTCTTGAAGTCTAGATCTGTTTTTTAATAGTCTAATCCTAACACCATTTACTGAGGAACATTCTTTTTTTCATTGTTCTGTAATGCCTCCTCTGTTGTATATTAAGATCCCATAAATGCCTTAGTCTTTGCTAGATTTTCTTTTTCTTCTGTTGTTTTAAAATTTTCTCTCCCAACAAGATAAAATATTGTGTAAATACTATATGTTTATACTAAGCATTTTTATCTTGTACTGAATAATAGCGAGAATGCTTCAAAATTTCACTGTAAGTATGCTATTAAGTACTGTATAGGTTTTTGGCTGACTTATTTTTGTCAGGTTAAGAAAACTGCTCTCTATTTCTAGTTTATTAAGACAGTTTATCCAAGCATTAGCCCATAAATAATGGTTTTTCTGCACATTAGAATAATCATTTGATTCCCACTTTTAAATTATTAATGCTGTAGATTATATTGATAGATCTGCCTGATATTAAACTATCCTTACATTCTTGATCTAAATCTTACTTGAATGGGATGTGTTACTGTATTCTCTCTCTCTCTGTCTCTGTGTCTCTGTATCTCTCTTCCTCTCTTCATCTCTCTTCTGGAACATCTTAAAGCATATTTTGGTAAATTTGCTTTTTATAGTTACTGATTTTCAGAAATATTTCTTTGAGAAATTAAAAATGCAAAGGTTTTATTTCACCTTGTTTCAAATATAGTAATTATCTAGGAATAAGAATTGTCCATTTTCTACCTATTGAGAATCAAAACATTCACAGAACATAAACCTACTTGTTTCAAATATAGTAGTTATCTAGGAATAAGGATTGTCCATTTTCTACATATTGAGAAAAAAACATTCAAAGAACTTAAGTCTAAAACATCTCTTTCTTTTGTTTCTAACCTATGGGAAGCCTGTCACTTTTCTAAAAGTTATGATCAGGCTGAGCTTCTCTCCCCTTTCCTGGGCTCTCTGGTAGATTATGCCCTCCCAAGTCCTCCCTAGTGTGAGTCTGCGCCTGTCCCCACCTATCCCCTCCCTCCACCACCACCCCCGCTCCCAGGCTGCCCTGCAGTTGTTTCTTAATGCAGCAGAAGGCTGCAACAACCACAAACTACATTGCCCATGCTCAACCCATGCCCATGTCCTCCTGCACCCCCCAGTCAGACTACCCACTCCCACAATAACCAATATCAGTGTTCCCACATTTCAAGCATTATCTATCATTCTCTCAAATAAAGCAGATCTAGCACATTTTAATTATCCTTTGTGACAGTCTCTACTATTTTCCTTGTTTTTTTTTGGTCTAGAATTCACTTTCATCTTCTGATTCACAGGAAATTTGTTCCATGTTGTTTTTTTACAAGCAATATCTAGTTGAATTACCCACCATGTTTTACTTTTTTCCTCACCATTAGTTCATTCACCTAATAAATTCTTATTGCATGCCTTGTGTTGGCCTGCTATTGTATGTGCCTGGAAATATAGGAGTCAACAAAATCGTCTCTGAGCTCATGTAGTTGACAATCTAGTTAGAGAACAGAGATGATAAACAAGTAAACAAGTAAATATATATCAAAAATAAGTGCCATGGAGAAAAATTAAGTAGTATAAGGGTTGTTATTTATCTAGGTTGTCAGGGAAGAGCTTACAGATTGGTGACATTTGAATGAATACTTGAAAGAAGTCTGGGAGAAAAGTATCCCAGGTAGAGGGAATAGCATATACTATTTGGGATCTTCAAGGAACATCAAAGAGGCCAGTTTGTTGGAGCAGGATGAGCAAGAAGAACGTAGTGGTAAATGGAGGCAGAGATAGTGGGTGAGAGTGGGGTTGGGAAAAAATCAGATAGGACTTTCAGACCACTGTAAATACTTGGTCATTTACTCTAAGTGAGATAGGATGCCATGACAGGGTCCTGAAAAAAAAAAAGGGACACATTCTTATTTTAATGAGACCAATTTGGGTGTTGGGAATAAGGAGATTCAAAAACAAAAGCAGGTAGGCCATTAAGAAACTGTTATAATAATCCAGATAAATATTGGTACCTTGGTTAAGGGAGATAAAGATGGAGATGGTAAGAAGTGATCGCATTCTGGATGTAATTTGAAGGCATGTCTGAGAGGATTAGTTGATGGAGTGTAAGTTATGGGGTATCAGTGAAAGAATGGAGGAAAGGCCTGAGAATCTGAAAAGATGAAGGTGATATTTACTGAAATGGCCTACACTCTTGAATGAGTAGATTAGGAAGTAAAATTGAAAGTCTGGTTATGGGTTTTATAAGTTTGAGATGCCTATAAAGCATTCAAAGAAATTATTAAATAATGAACTGGATATATGAGCCTGTAGTTCAAGAAAGAGGTCTGGATTGAAGTTATGATTTGGACAACATCATCATATATGTGGCATTAGTGTCATGATTCCAAATGAAATAATCTAGGGAATAACTATAGAGAAAAGAGGAGAGGAGGATAATTTCTGGTGATATTTCAATGCTAAGTGGTTGGGAAAATGAAGAGAACACAGTGAAGTTGACCAGGATGAAGTACTTACTGAGGTGGAAGAATCAATGGAGAAGGGTGTTCGAGATACAAAATTAAGATAGTGTGTCAAAGAAGGGGGAGTGATCCATTGTGGCAAGTGTTATTCATTGGTTAAATAAGATGATTAAGAATTTGCCACAATGTGGAAGTCATTGGTGACTACAGCAAAAGCTATTCCATTGATGTAGTGGAGATTAAAGCCTGATTTCAGTAAGTTTAAGAAATTGGGCAAGGAGGAATTAAAGACAGGAGAATAAGACAATTTCTTCAAGAAGTTTTGATTTAGAGGGGAGCAGAGAAATGGGTCAGTAACTTCATGGGCAGTAACTGAAATAGGAGAAAAGGTCTTTTCCTCTTTTTTTAAAAGGAGATAATTTTAGTACACACTTAAGGTGATTCTTATCTTCCTGCAAAAATAGCTCCTTTAGGTATTTTTCAAAATTTTATACATTTATATTTCTATTCCAATCATTTTTGGGGTACAAGTGATTTTTGGTTACAAGGTTGAATTCTATGGTGGTAGCGAAGTCTGAGATTTCAGTTCATCCATCACCCAAGTAATGTACATTGCACCCAATATACACCTTTTTTTATCCCTCAGCCACCCCTACCCCCTCCTCAGTCTCCAGTGTCCATTATATTACTCTGTATGCCTTTGCATACCCATAGCTTATCTCCCACTTATAAGCAAGAACTTCATCATATTTGGTTTTCCATTCCTGAGTTACTTCTTTTAGAATAATGGCCTCCAGCTCCACCCAAGTTGCTGCAAAATACATTATTTCCTTCTTTTTTATGGCTGAGTACTATTCCATGGTGTGCATATACCACATTTTATTTATCCACTCATTGTTTGATGGGCATTTAAGTTGTTTCTACATCTTTGCAATTGTGAGCTGTGCTGTGATAAACATACATGAGCAGGTATCTTTTTGATATAATGACTTATTTTCCTTTAGGTCGACTCCCAGTAGTGAGATTGCTGGATTGAATGGTAGATCTACTTTTAGTTCTTTGAGAAATTTCCACATTGTTTTCCATAGAGGTTGTACTAATTTACATCACTACCAGCAGTGTATAAGTAATCCTTTTTCACTACCTCCACACCAACATTTATTGTTTGTTTTCGGGGTTTTTTTGTTTTTGTCTTTTTATAATGGCCATTCTGGCTAGGAAAAGGTGGCATATCATTATCGTTTTAATTTGCATTTCCCTCCTTTAGGTATTATTTAATGAGAGTCTTTTGGTGGTAAAGTATCTTAGTTTTCATGTGTGCTAACACATACACAGAGTCTTTAGTGGCAGGCTAGTTGGGTATCAAATTCTGAATTGATGTTTTTTTCTCTAATACTTTTAAAGTTTATTTGTATTCTGGCATCTGTTGTTACTAAATAAAAATCTTCCGCCAGTCCATTTGAGTTCACTAGCAGGTAATCTGCCTCTTATTTTAAGCACTTTTAAAGATTTTTCTGTATCTTGATGCCATATGATAGATCTACTTTTTATTATACTTTCCTCTGTAATTACTGTGGGCTTTTAATCTGCAAACTCAATCAATTATTTGATTTTATAAAATTATCAGTAATAACCTTTTCTATAACTGATTATTTGCAGTTGAATTAAATCCTCTCTTTCTGGAATTCCCATCATATGTGTGTTGGAGCTTCTCAATCTGCCCTCCAAGGCTCGTAACTGCTCTTTTAAATTTTTCAGTACTACTGTCTTAATTTAAAAAAAAAAAAAAACAAACCTAATATTGCAGTGTTTGGCACAGAAGAAGAAGTTCAAAGTACAACTTTGCAGTGCCACGTTGACCAGCTATTCTGGCACTGGTTATTCTTTAAAGTTATTTTTAAGGTTAATATACCTTATCAGGCAGCAGGTCTCAAAACCTAGGGAAGTTTAAAAGCCTAAAGGCAGCCTGGCAAAAATCAAGCTGATTAAAATGCTCTTTCCCATTTTCACGTCCTCCTATGCCCTCATCCCTAAAGAATAGTGAGAGGTCCTTCCTTAAAAAGATATGCATAAAATAGCAGAAAGAAAAAGGGGATCCAGCAAACGTGAGAAGACATACTTAGATAATTCACAGTAAATGTTCCAAATAATATTCAGCCTCGCTAATTCTCAGATAAATGTAAAACAATGGCAGATCATTTTTATCCATTAAATTAGTGGCAATAGGAGGAAAAGAACATTTTGCTGACAATTGTAACAGTGAAACTGAAATTCTGTTCTTGTCTAGTTTTGGTCTAAATTAGGACAGTTTGAAAGCAATTGGGTGATATCTATGAAAAATCTCATAAACATTCTACGCTTCCATGTAGCAACATTGCTTCTGTGAATCAACCATTAGGCAAATAAATGGAAATCACAAACTAAATTTCCCCCCATCTCCCAAGAGATGTTTATTGTAACATTACTGATAATATTGAAAAACTAGAAGCAATCTATATCAGTGACCCAACCTTGTTTTGACTGTCACTCACCGTAAGAAAATATTAGGTATACAAAGTAACCCAACAGACACATCCATGCATCAAAAAGTTCCATATAAGGAAACTGTTCAATCCATTCCATTTATTTAAACAAGCCAATAAACAAAGCTGGCTTTGATCCACTAAATTGATCCTACAACCTAAGAGTAGGTTGTGACTCAGTTTGAAAAGCACCAACCTGAATGTCCTATAAAAGACATATGATGGAATATGAATTAAATTTGATATTCACAATTTTTTATTTTGTTTTTGTTTGGGGGTAGTTGGAGGGGTACTATGTTTCTTCAGCCAACAAGGAAGATAACGTTTCCAGATAACTCCATATAATGGTGATTTACTGTAATGATACCAGATCTGTTCTACGATGCCCAGCCATTCTTATGTGTCTGTCTCTCAATGCATCACGGGTCCTTTATGGATTCTTTTGTGATGTCCTCAAGCTTCCTGTCCACTCCCTAGCAACTTCTCCAAACTGATAGAACCTGCCTGAATCACTCAACATCTGATTTCAAGCATTTTCTCTTGGTCAGCCTTTGGTATTAGGACTTTATTCTCAATCTAATCAATTAATATTAGCTGAGCTAGGTTGATTTCATTTGAATCAACAAAGAATTGCTAAAAGCTGCATTTCCTAGAAAATGTGGCAATGTAATTGGCAGGTACTTGAGAGTCTTTAATGTTAAATGGAAAAAAAATAAAAAATAATAAGAGACAACTTTTTATATGGAGCATGTTTTCAGTTTTCTTTAGATATTTTGTTAGAGACAAAAAAGGAATCCAGAATTTATTTTATACTATATTAGTACTTAACAGATTTCTACATAAGCAAGTCTTATGCATTTGTAATCAGAAAAAAATATCAAAATTAGCTCTGTGGAAAGTGATCATCTTTCAAGCAAGCATCATATACCCCTACTTTTGATTTAGCTCATCTACTTGATGTAAATATGAAGTGTCTGCGGTTGAAATTCTGTTTGAAGCAGAAATCTTCATGTTTGTCTTACAAATACCATCTCAGAGTACATTGCTCAGTATAAAACTTGTTTTGGGGGTTGGGTACAAAAATCTGCAAAGATATAGTCCAGGCTCCTTTTCCCAAGGTCCTTCACTTTCCTACTCTTAGTATAACCATTATTTTGTAAAATTTAATAAGGCCCCTAATAAATTGGGGTTTGGGAATTTGATTTGAGGTAACATGGCTCAGAGTATCACCTATTTTTTATTAAACCAAAAAATTTCTATCTGACAAAGATGTGCATTTATGTGGGCCTTAATAATTCCCCCAAATAAAACTATTCATAAGTTCTAACAGTTCCAAATACTTTTGGTTTCAGCACACTAATAGGATTTATAGCTGTCTTAGATAAGGAGCAGTATCTTCTAAAGCTCATGAAAAAGCCATATCAGAATGCAATGTGTCCAGGTATATTTCCTTTTCTTTATGATATCAAGAATAAAATCTCAGCTTATGTTTTCACACAAGTATTGTGTGATTACTCTTTCCCATTACTCTTCGATTGAGCCTGACAAATGAGGTGAAAAAATCTTTCTCTTTCAAGGATGAACTAGAAAGATCTAGGCTGGCTGGTCACAAAACCACTGACTAGTTGGCCCTTCGTCTTTTTATAACCCCTCATTGTCTGGGATCCAACATCATAGTGAGTCTCAGACATGTTCCACAAGTCTAGATAGCCCTCATCCATGTGTTCAGTGGTCCAGCCCATCAGCACCCAAGCCAGCAGGGTGAGGAGGGGAACTGTAGGGGATGTTCATTGCCCTGAAGGATGCATATGCCACTTCCATCCAGGTCGTGCTTGCCAGAACATAGTCATGTGACCACAGTTAGCTGCAAGGTTGGCTGAGAAATGCCTTTCACTGGGTTCTATTACTAACTGAAAATGGGAAGAGTGAAAGTTGGGTATACCTAGTATAGTTAGTCGAAGTCATGGATTGTGGTATTAATTCCATGAGCAAGGAAAGTCATTTAAATGTTGTATGCAGAGGGAAGCCATGATGATAATTATGTTTCAAAGCATATTTCTGTGTGTGAGAGAAAGACTGAAAGAAAGAGTGAGATAAATGGATTGGAGAGAATTTGTCTGAGTGTTAAGAGGCCATTCTCAAATCCAAGTGGGAAATGGTGGCTGGTAACAGTAGTGAGGATAAAGGGGGATGGAATGGACTCAAAAGATACAGAAGAGATAACATCAAAAGATGAAACAGGGGCAGAGGAGGAAGAAAAGACATCCAGATACCTCCTAGGTTTCTGATTTATACTGCAAATTCTGGGGATCAGGTGTTTATGGGACCACTGAGTTTAGTTTTAAAAATGTGATTTAGAGGTATTTGTCAGATAGGTAGTTTCTACACATTCAAAATAAGATTTCAAAACATATTAGCCACAATTCACAATCAGCAAAATTCTCAAATCTAGTCATTGTCAACTAAACTATTAAAATGAATTTTCCCCTCTGAGTGTTTCTCATCTTAAAGGGTTTGTATGTATTACATGTCACAGAATGGTTTATTGCATATAAACATGGGAAAGCAAGCCAGGCAGAAGGAGTCTTGTAACCAGCTAAAGGCCCAGCTAATTCTGGAAGCAGTCATAAATCATGAACAGTCTTCTTGTGTTAATAGTGTGGACAGGACTGTTGGTCACACACAGGAAAATGAGTCACACAGTCTTGTGTGTACAGCAACTCACTCCACACTCAATGATGGGAATGGTCATGATTGTTCTGTGTGAGCAGCTACAAGAATTATGGGAAAGCTCCAGAGCTAGAAAGCTGGTCTTTTTTTTTTTTTTATGTCACCCGAGTATGTAATTCACTAAATGTTTAGTATTTTGTACCTTTTAGTTGACTTGTGAGCCCTTTCTAAAAGAGAACTATTTCCCTCTATTAGAAGGTAATCAGAAAAACCCTAAACTACGTTTTCTAAATGCTGTGCTCTTCTGCCCAATTGACCAAAATATACTTCGTTGATTAGGACTTTGAAGGGATGAGATGAGGGGACTAAATTAAGATGCAGGAATTTCAGTTTTCTAGGGGTTTTCTGTAAACTACTTTATACTGCTGACAAATGGTTAAATGTTTACAATGAGACTAAGTATGCTAGGATTTCTAATGAACAATGAAATTTTGGAATTCATTTACTCATTAATTTCTTCATTTACAAGATGTACAATGTGCTGTCTTCTGGGCATTTGGGGTACTTTAATGAGGTAGCAGTGAGTACAACAGATGGTCACTTCTGCCTTTGTTCTTGTACTCCTTAGAGATGGGAAAGGACCAGATTCAGATACCCTATCACTGCTTTCAACCCATCCAGATCAGAGCCTTTGTTGAGTTCTAACGCTTAGCCCTCTTCTCAGCTGATTTGGCTGCCTCCATTGTAATAGGCCTCATGAGACTCCAGCCCAGGCCTGGCCTTCGGTTCAGCAGGCAGAGCCCAGAGATGTGCTGGGCAAAGGTCAGGGGATTTATTATATGAGGCAATGGTCTGATGTGATTTAATTTACTCCTCTGGTACCAGACATGTGTGTGTGTGCATGAGAGAGAGAGATTGAGAATGACTGATTTTGGAGGGATTTTGTGAAGGTTTATATATCAAAGCAGAAAGACCAAGAATTTAGAGATTAATACATGCCAAGTGGTGACCAAGAAACTTCTGTGGGATCCCACCTCCAACCCCTCCCTCTCTGCCAGATTTTAACCAAATCAGTGTGATGTGATCTGCTTGCATATATGAGTGAAAGAAAAAGGAAATTTAAAAAGTTCTTGATATAAAGCCTGGAGGAAACAATGCGAAAATCCAGCCTCTATTTCAGCAATATCTGCCGGACTATTGGTTAGTATTCCCTTCCTGTTATTTATTGTTTGATTAAAAGGCTGATAGTCAGGGGTTTTTTTTCTTACTTTTGCATCTTTTAGATATAAATCTTTAACATGGCTTTGACCAGATGTTTTCCTTTCTCCTCCCACTTCATTCTTCCCTCTTCTGGGTTAATTTCTCATTGTTCTCTCTTCCCCTTACTTCTCTGCCCTTTTCCTTTCTACTCTAAGCGAAACTTCTTTTTTTCTGTGCTGGAGTTTATAAAGTATTCTTATTAGGCAAAGAAAGCCTTTGGCTGCCTTCCTCCTTGTCTGGTCACCATCAAGATATAATTTTGGTTTTCAAAGGTTGTTCTCTGAAGGAAGGACTAGTTTTCTGAGCATTTAGAGAGCAGATACATTTTGAGAAAGTCAACAGAGATGGTAATTTGCACTCAGGAAATACTTAAGTGTTTTAATTCTGTTCCATGTGTTACATTTCAACAGTTTACATTAAGAAAAGTATTGTAAAGAGAAGTGATACCACAATTGCATGTTTATTTTGCATCTTTAGTCTGAGAGATGGTCAGTACTTCGAAGGAGAGAGAAATAGGGCTTTGTCTCCTTCTGCTTCTTGCTATACCTCTTTGCAGATTAACTCCGATACTTTGGGTTTCTTACTGCATGCCTGATTAAAACCCATCCCATAATGCCTGATGTGATGGGAACCACCACTTATTCTATCTCAATGGAAAGTATTCAGATGAACTTTCAACAGAAGGACATTCTCCCACCTCTTCCAAACACCTCTTTTAGAACCATGTCCATGGGCCTTTATTCATGTCTTCAACAATTTGTTTAAAACTGGTCGTGCTAGGTAGTGGGCAATATAAAGATGAGCCACAGGAGAGAGATGACAATATCACTGATTCCTTATAGTGCTGTAATAAGGGTTTGTTAAGGCTGTGATAGAAGAAGAAAGGAGAGGCACCTGACTTCACTTGGGAGTGGGGTTGTTGCTAAGGTGCTTCTAAGTTGAAGTGTCCTTGAGCTGAGGTTTAGGGGAATGAGTAGCAAAGATGCATTAAGTGAGAAGAGGATAGGAGGCAGCCGGGCCAGAGGTGTGAATAGCCTGGAACCTTCTGAGAAGATTCCTTTGTGGACAGAAGAAAGGGGAGGTTTGTGGAAATGGTGGAAGATAAGGTAGGAAGAGGCCACATCAGATCACACATGGCTGGATGTACCTCTCTAAAAGTTTATAATTTGTACTGGGGGGTTTGAAACAGGGGCTATAAATTGGCAGTTTAAGAAAATCACTGTGGTGTCAGTGTGAAGAATACATTTTTGCAAGATTCTAACTAGGATTATTTTCAGAAATTTAGGCCCAGTTTAGTCCAGATGTCGGGGCTAGTTTGGAGTAAATCTTTCTTTAATTACTCCAGGGCTTTTGTATTGCTTCAAAGAAAGTAGAAAGTGGAACTCACCCTCATTCAGGGAGGGTGGGTGAGCGACCAGCCAGCTGGGGAAGGCCAAAGAGCCAGGTCACCTTGTGCCCACACTTGTTATGATTTGTTTGTATTGTCTGCCTGATGATCAATGATATTCGCTATGACAGCATGTATGAGCCTGGGGTAAGTGTGTCTTCTTGCTACTTGAAGTGCTTCTTGAAAATAGTGGCAAGGCTGAAGACAACAAGGAATACTGAAAAAGCCCACTGGACTGGGGACAGACCTGGTGCTGCTCCCAGCTTGGCTAGCACCAGCTCCTGGGGCTTAGACACATTACTTCACCTCTCTGGGCTTAACTTACCCCATTTATAAAATACAACCTTTAGACTAACACTGTTCTCGGGGCCATGTTCAGCCCGTGGCTTCTGTCATTGTGATCCTGCATCCCCAAGGTTCCCCTGGGCCCCATCACTACTAATCCTAGGCTTCTAGACATTCTGATTTATAGAGAAATAGGAAAGCCCATTTATCTTCAGTTAATGTCAGCCAGAAGTACAGTTGTGTCTTAAAGAATCTAATCTAGTGAACATGGAAAATAATTTTCTAAGGAAAAAAAATTGTGATTGGTGTTCTGTCCTGAACTGATGGCAAAAGGGAAGCAGAACCACTTCACACATCTCAGTCCCTCTGTTTTTTCCTTTTTATTCTCTTGAATTTATCTGCCTGTTTGTCTTTGAAAAGTAGAGAGGAGTTTGAATAGGGATGTTGAGGAGACTGAGGGTAGCCACCGATGGGAGAAGCTGGACTGTGGGAAGCCGAGTTCTGCCACCTGACAAAGGGGCACGTGTTCAGCATTTATTTGGCATAGCAGCTGTTCAGACGGAGCCCAGGCAGAATTTTGACGTCGCTGGGACCTTCCATACCTTTCTGAAATTCTTTTGCACCAACACCTGGCACCCTCAGGTTATGTTCTGCTGCCCAAAGCCCGAGGCTCAACTTCTAGCCCTCTCTTTTCTCTTTCACCGGAACTAACTTCCAAAAATCCAGAAACGACAACTAGATGGTGGTCTGGATGTTCCTGAGGTGGAAAGAGAACCTCTAGTGCCTCTGGCTGACATTATATCCACTGACAGGTCCCCTCCTGCATGCATACATGTAACACGTTTCTGCTCACTTATCAAATACAGCCCACGCTTTGGTGATTGAGAGCAGAGTGGGGATTATAAGTTGATGCAGTAGGTCTGTGTCTTGCCCTTAGAACTTTACAAACAGCAACACAGGCACCAAGAGCTCATCTGTTCCACCCACAGGGATTTATCATCTTGTGACTTGGATATTGTGAAATATTTTACAGTAAAGGTTAAAAAAAAAACAATGTAGGCACAGAGGAGTTAACAGCTAAGTCACGGTGGGGAGTATGGAAGGCTTCATGGAGGTGGTGATATTTGAACGTGACTTTGAATGGTAGGTAGAGTCCTGATTTGTCTGACAGTAGCCTTGAAAGTAAAGGAAACTTGACCACAAAGAAGGCTGTTGAAAGTCTGGAGAAAAGAAAAGGTAGGGGACTAAGACTCTAGGAGAAGTTACTACATTCCAGAGAGAATGCAGAGGTAGAATCCTGCCGCATGGTAACAAGTTAAATGTGAGAAGGGATGGAGTAACCAACTGGGTGAACCCTGATCTCATTAAGCAAAATAAGAAATAGAAGAAATGAATCTGCATGTTCATAATGTAGGAATCAGAAGCAGGTAGGAAATGCTGACTTTATTTCAGACAGAGGTTATTTTAGGTACCTGTGGACATCCAGTTGTATTATTTCCCTATGTCTGAAGCACACGTGCTTTGGTTCTTTAGCATTTTGATGATGATGCTGCATGTAAACTGCCCCCTAGGGATTTTCTATAAGTTTTCTTCCTCATTCGAGAGTAAAATTTTAACTGATAACATGATCACAAGTGGTTGAAAAGTTAAAATGTTATTCATATAACTTTTCAATGAGGGGAGCATGAATGGTTTGGTACTGTTTTACAAGATGTGAAAACTGATTTCACTTAAGTAGACTGTAACATAAAGTTTATGTGTCTGTCCCTTTGGCTTCCTCGTAGGTGGACAGTCTCTCTGAATCAATAGTGGCTCAGCCTTCTGATTTCAAACCTCTTCGGCCAGCCAACTGGTTTAGGAGAAACATGGCCAGGTCATTGAATTATAATTTCCTGAGTTATGGTGTGGTGGTCCCATAGGACAGTAAACATAAGCCTCCTGGGAGCTGAACTTTTAATTCAGGAGGACTGAAAACAAGCTCTTCTGAGCCAAGCTTTGCAAGGACATGTTACAAAGATAGACTGGCCTTCCCGCTTCCACACCATTTTTTCCTCCATAAATACATGCTCCTTTTCCTTATTTTTCTTCTACCCTAGTCTGTTGTAGATTTTGACCTTGGCTGTTACTTTCCTACCAACACATTGCCTGCTTTTAAGTTTCCTGGTTTGACCTGATGTTGAGATGGAAAGCAAAGCTAGCAAACTGATGGAGATAGGGCCTTCCAGCCTTTCTCACTTTCCCTGGGATCATCTCATGTTGATTTACTGTTCAAAAAATTTTTAAATAAATAAATTGCATCAGTTGATCCAGAGGTGATTAGACTCTAGGGGCCTGATTTATCTTAGCCAAACTTAAGAGATGAGCCCATACACCAAAATGCCAATATATTTGTTTGTTCTCTATGGCACTGTCAAGCAATTTCATTTCATCTGATTATTGTGTTCATTTTCCTGAAAGATAGTGAACCCAGAAAACAAGAATCAGAAGGTCATTTGACAACTGTGGAGTTGGAATAGAGGGAACTGAATGACCTTAGGGGAGAGCATCATCAAGCTTTGAGAAATTATTGCACCTGTCTCTGTGTTGGGACCTTTTTTTGGTCCCAGGTAGTTGGAGGAGACAAAGCTGTAAATTATTTACTAGTTTTTCAACATTTCCTTATCAGTTATCGTTAACTGATGGAACTAAGTTGTCTCTAAAGTCCCTTATGAATAAAATTGCTAGACATTGCAAAAATTCCCTCTCAATATTGACATGTTTCAGTGGTGATTATTATCTTCCTGATTAATGTTTATGGTCAATCTCAAGCTCTATAATGGACTCTTAAAGGCTGTAGTAGTTTTCTATTGTTTCCATAACATATTACCACAAACTTAATGGCTTAAACAATACCCATTTATTGTCCCACAGTTCTATATGTGAGAAGTCTGGGCACACCATGGCCCAACTGGGCTCTTGCTTAGAGTTTGCAAGGCAAAAATCAGTGTTGTTAGGGCCTCTAGGGATGAATTTGCCTCCAAGCTCATTCCAGTTGTTTTCATGAACTGAGTTCCTTGTCGTTGTTGGACCATGTTCCCCATTTCCTTGCTGGCTGTCAGCTGGGAGCCAATTTTTGCTCCTAGAGGCTGTCTGCATTGCATCTCATGGTTTCTGTGTGCCCTCTTCCAGCAACAAGATTCTATGTACCCTCTTCCAGCAACAGAAGATCAAGTCTCTTTAAGTTTCTAATCTCTCTGACTTCCCCTTCTGCCATATCTCATTCTGCTTTTACAGGCTCAGGTGATTACATCGGTTTGTGCAGATAATCCAAGATAATCTCCCTATTTTAAAGCCAGTGGGTTCGCCATCTTAATTACATCTGCAAAATTCCTTCACAGCAGTACCTAGATTAGTGTTTGAATAACCCGGGATGGTAATCTTGCGGGGGATCTTTTGGCATTCTGTCTACCCAGTCTCATCAGCAACACTTTGAAATATTGTTGTTGAGTGATCATTTCTGTGGCTGGCTGATTTCTTCTATACATGTGTATTCTTTTTATTTGCCATTTTATAGGATAATATTTTCTGATCTTAATTCCATATTTCAGTATTAAAATTACTTGACATAGATCCATAAATCATCATCTGTTGCAAAAAAGCACATTAATTGGTTGGTTGAATGGGGAGATTGATATTTCTTTTCTCTTCTGCTCAGATGAGGGCAACTTTTGGGGGCAGATAAGTTCTGTTGTCACAAAAGTTATATAGCACATTCGGTTTGCACTGAATCAGCGATTCTCAATCCTGGCCATGCTTTAGAATTATACAAGAAAAATCTTCAAGTATCAATACTCAGTCCCTACCCTACTGATCCAATTTATCTATGATAAAGCCAGAGCATTGTTTTTTAAGTTCTGCAAGTGACTCTAATATACAGCCAAGGCTAAGAACTACTGATATGTTCCAAACATTCTATTTTGGAGATAAAGAAGTTGAGGCTGAGGATGAGAACTTAGTCACATAAAGTTCCATAACTAGTGACAGACAGAAGTTCTGTCCTACAAAAAAAAAAAAAAAAGTGATGCTTTAATTGTATGTAGAGTTCAGTGCTCAGTAATTATGTACAAAGTGAGTGTTGAGATGATCTGGAACACCCTACTTCTTGCTTTAGTAGGAAGACCATTTCTTTCTACTGCTTTAAAAGATTATCAGACCTTGCAAAATAACTGTATGAAGGTCTCTTCTCAGCAGCTTTGGCCTGCCTTGTGAGTAGTAATAAACACAGATCTATTCTACACTAGCTAGGGAGCTGGCCGCATGGACTTCTACTACCTCTCTGTGTTCCAGAGCTTCATGGAACAATGCAGTAGCCACTAGCCACATGTAGCTATTAAACACTTGAAATGGGACTAGTTTCAATTAAGATGTATGTGAGTGTAAAAGGCATACTAGAATCAAAGATTCAGTATGAGAAAAAGGGTGCAAAATATCTCATTAATGCTTACTTGATTACATGATGAAATAATATTTGAATATATTGAGTTAAATAAGATACATTATTAAAATTAATGTATCAATTTTTAACTTTTTAAATGCAGTTACTAGAAAATTTACAACTATGTATGTGGTTGGTATTTGTGGCTCACATTATATTTCTGTTAGACAGCACTTTTCTAGGGAGTATTTCCTATTAAAGCTATTAACAATGAATGGTCCAAGTCCAAGCTATTACACCTCCTTTGATCTTGAAGAGTGAAGGGGTACATTGTAAACTTCCTGGAGATGAGACATGATATTGATCTGCCCTGTGTTTGCCATCTATCTGGCAGCCAGTCAGTCTGGCCAAATAGACTCCTATTTTTACATAGAAGCTTAAAGGAGACAGGATAATGCCCCATGTCATGGAGAGAGCACACTGCATAGCTCTTGAGTAATGTACCCAAAAGTAGACCAGATGCTATTGGAGGTTCTAAGGCTTAGCAATAAATATTACATCCCTTGAGCAACGTAATACAGCCCTTGAAGAAACTGCCATGTCAGCACTTATGAATTATCACTGTCTTTGACAGGCCCTATGCACTGAAAATATTATGGTGTCTACCTCTCTTTATAATTCACATCTAAATATTACTCTGTCTTTTTCTTGCTCCCTGTAGTTTGTTCTGATTCACTGCTACCCTGATTGTGTGTTTAGTGTGCCTAGTTCACAATTTAAGAAGCATGGGAAAGTAAAGGCAGGCCTTGGAAAGATCAAACACAGTTTGAAACCCTACCCAGAAATATTCTGTCTGTGTGAGCTTGGGAGGAGATTTACTTAACCTCTCTGAGCTCCTCTAAACTTCCATTTTCTCATTTGTGAAATGAGCCTTTCTCTTGCAAGGTCTGTCTGAAGGTTGAATGAAATAAGAAGGTACCTGGCATACTTATTTGTTGGGTAGATGTTGTGGTGAACATCTACTCTGTGGCAAGCCTATGGCTAATTGTTAGGATGTAATTGTGAGTGAGACACAGCTACTGCTTCCAGCTATAAGAAAAGACAAGGAGCCTGGTAACATCGGGACATGAATAGCCGTCAATGAAAGGCAGCTATTATTACACTGCACAGTGCAGGATTTGGCTTATAACAAAATTTTAGAAGGGTGTTCAGGTGAGAGAATTGAGACCCATAGTGATTAAATGACTACCTGAGTCACCAGCTCGGGCAATGTTGGGCTGGTGTCATGTTACGGGATTGCTGACTCCTCCTCTAGTAATGCCTTTCCTAGGAGATCACATTGCCTCACTCTTGGTTTCCCAACTTGTTTGCTTTAAAAGAATAACTTTACCATGTTGGACTCGATAAAAGGAAAGAGGGGTTTCTTCCAGTTTTTGCTCCATATGTTATTAGGGCATGCTAGTAACTAACTGTCTTTGAAAACCTACACTTCTGTTAACTCCAAAGAAGGCAGGAACACATGCACTTCTTTAAGATATAAAAAGCATTTACTATACTACAAATTATTATAGTAATCATTGTTAGATTATATCTCACCAAGATAATGAATGTTTTTGTTTGAAGACTTCACTGTATGAGAAATTGTCTCCTATAGTTTATTTATCTCCTTTTAGATTAGGTAAAACAAAATTTTCAAATTTTAGTCTGAAGAAAATTCCAACATCTTTAAATTTGTTTAAGGAACATTCTCCATGATCTATATGATCTATCATAGTAATTTAAAAAATCAGATTTTAGAATGAGCCATGTGTAGAAAGAGAAAAAAAGGTAGAAAGTCAATAAGAGGTTTCATTTTTCAAATTTTGTTTTGGAAAAAACTACTTGGTAGGGACAGTGGTGTAAAGTAAGATATAAGAAGGAATATACTGTTGAAATAAGCGGCCATGCAATTGATTTTCTCTTTCATGTAACAGTCACATCTGCATTGTGAATCCATTAATGCACCAAGTGAATCAAGCTTAGTGAGTTGACAAACATCCACAGGGATAGTTGCGGGGAGGCATTGTAAAGTGCAATGTGGTCCTAGTGAAACAGAATGCTTCATTCTTTAAGAAAGTTCCACTCTGAGTAGAATAACTATGCATACCAATATTGGAGTATGGCCAAGCATTTGGCTACTGACATGCCTCTTCTTCTTTCACTCCTCCATAAAGGAAGAGACAGAGACTCAGGTTCTTATAACTCAGCTGCCTTTTTTGAGTTCTCCCAAGAAAAGTTCTAACTTCAAGCCAAGCGTCTTGTCACTGGGATTTCTGTATCTAATTTTTAGTTCTAGGAATTCATGATTTCACAAAACAAATTATCCAAACCTAACAACAACCACATAGAACTTTCTTAAAGTAGACGAGGGAGGAATTAGCCCCTCAAGTATTTCCTACACAATTGGAACTCGCTTTATAAGATGTACAATTGCCTATACACCCAAGCACAAATGGGCTGTATTATTGCCTTATCCTAGGAGATATACACTTTACATTATGATGGTCCTTCCCTTTCCTGGACCTTCATGTGATGTAAGTGCTTGATTTAGGAATAGGGTCTTACATATTGTGGCTGGCGAAGAGCACATTTGCTGATTGCTTTACCACCTGCCTAGATGTCCTCTTCATGATATATAAATGAGGGTCCCTACTCTCAATATACCCCATAGGAACATTATAAAACATAAATAGTCTGTTTGTTACTACTACCAAGAAGACTTTAGTAAGTGCAATACGTAACCCTTTTGGATACACGCAGAGGGAATGCCAAATGCTTTAAATAAATCATCTCATCTAATCCTGATTTTTTTATTTAAAAGGGAAAATCTTACCATATCAACATTAGAGATGAGTAAACTGAGGTTTGGTAGAGCTGGGATTTGAACCTAGCCCTCTGTGACTCCAAAGCACATTCACTTAACCCCAAGCTCACCCTCTCTGTAAATGAAGATTAATGATAGCATCTGTGGTGGAAGCTAATGACTCCTGACCTGGGAAAGTATCTTTCAATGATTATTAACTAAATGTGATCAGCTGCCAGTGGATCAGATGTCATCAAATAAAATCGAGTGTCCAGAGTTTACTCAACAGTACTGTCTTTTACATTTTTTATCAATGTTAGTAGATTGCTTAATCTTTGTACCTGTTACCTCACATGAAGCCTAGATAGCATCAGTCCCTTCCCCAGCGAGTATGTGCTGGGTCCAGCTTCTGGCTTTTGAATCCAGTCAGTGAATTAATGTTGGTAGCTTAAAAACAGCCTTGAGAGAGGTATTTACACCACAGAAATTGGCAAATGATACAAATCATGGCCCTTTTCTTAAATTCCAGGGAGACAGGTGTTAAACATTTACCAGTACAGCACTGTCTATGATTCAAATCGGGACATAATGTGGATAATTGTATTTCTGAAGGTAAACAAATGCACACTGAGTACCCTTGAAAAAAAACAACCTTCCACAGATACAATCACAACTAAGTCACCTAAGTCTTTAGTGAATTTTTTGTCCCCATCATTCTGCATTTGGGAGGACCTTTTACAACATAACCATAATGATTTTATATGTCATTTGAAATTTTAAAAAATTACTTTATTTGTTCATTTTTGTTATGAAAGCAAATATGCCCACAGTAATCATTTAATGTTTTTGAATGCAAGTGCAGACATATAAACCATAAAATGTATATACGAATGCTACCAGTAGAAATAAAATGCAAGCCACATACGTAATTTAAAATTTTCAACTACAGTCATGCACCACGTAATGACTTTTCAATGATGGACTGGTCCCATAAAATTACAAAATCATGTTTTTACGATATCTTTTCTATGTTTAGATATGTCTAGATACATAAATAATATTGTATTAAAATTGCTTATGGTATTCAGCAGAGTAGTAACCTGCTGCACAGATCCGTAGCCCAGAGCAATAGGCTATCCCATATATCCTAGGTGTGTAGTAGGCTATACCATCTAGGTTTATGTAAATACACTCTGTGGTGTTCACAGAACCATGGAATTGCCTAATGATGCATTTTTCAGAATGTATTCCTGTCATTAAGTGATGCATGACTGTAATCACATTTAAAAAATAAGAAATATTTGTTTTAATAATGGATTTTATTTAACTCAGCAGTCAAAAATATGATTTCAACATGTAGTCAATGTAAACATTATCAAGATATTTTGCATCTTTTCTTCTTGTACTAAGCTTTCAATTCTCTGTATATTTTATACTTATAGCACATATAAATTTAGATGCTAAATTTTAATCATAAATACTTGATCTGCATTTACATTTCATAAAATGTAAAGCTTAAAAAGTGGGTTCATATATCCAACCTGATATAGACTTACATATATTAAACTTACATATATTAGACTTACATATATTTAAATGTAATTAAATTAAATTTAAATTGTCATTGAATTCCTCAATTGCATTAGCCACATTTTAAGTGCTCAATAGCCACATGTGACTTATTGTAACAGAATTGGTCGGTTCAGGTACATACCATATATCCTTATTTCATAAAATTGGAAACCTAGGCTGGATGTGGTGGCTTATGGCTATAATCCCAGCACTTTGGGAGGCCGAGACGGAAGGATCAAGTGAGGCCAGGAATTAGAGATCAGCCTGGGCAACACACCAAGACCTTGTCTATAAAATAAATAAATAAATAAAAATAGCTAGGTGTGTTGGCACATGCCTATGGTAGAAGCTATTTGGGAGGCTGACGAAGGAGGATCCCTTGAGCCCAAGAGTTGGAGACTGCAGTGAGCTATGATTATGCCACTGCACTCCCAACCTGGGTGGCAGAGTGAGACCCATGTCTCTTCAAAAAGTAAAAATACAAATAATATAACAAATAAATAAATAAAATTGGAGACCTACTATATATACTTCTCCCAAAAGTCTTTTCCCCCCTCACACCTTACACATTTAAAATTCCCATCCTGCATTCCCTGCTGGATCTCCAAGAGGAGAGAAATCTCAGCAAAAGTAGTTATATCAAAACTATCTGTGAGCTTTTTCTTCCTCACTCATAGGAAGGAAATAAATTCACCTAAGGCATTTCGGATCTGACCATTTTCCAAATTATCATCACCATAAAAAGTTGGTAACAACATGAACTCTGAAAGCAAGCTGTTTCAATGCATGCCTGGTGCTATTGAAAACCAGCAGTTTTAAATGCCCTTTTGGGTTAGCCTCTTCCTTTTTCTGTGCTATATTATTAGAAAAGCTTCACCAAGGAGATCAACTAGATACAATCTCACAGTATTTCTTAGTAATCAATGTTGGCATTTACTCTTCCCATATATTAATATATTAACATCACGCTTCTAAGTATGCTTTAATCACTTTTTTAAAAAAAATACTTGATACAAATTAGAGGGTGTTAGTTATTTTAGGTGGTGATTTGTTTTGTTTCTGCAAAATTACAAACCAGATATGAGCATATTATTCCCTGTGTGGCTTAATAAACTTTTTTTTTCTTTTTTGAGACAGAGTCTCGCTCTGTTGCCAGGCTGGAGTGCAATGGCACAATCTCGGCTCACTGCAACCTCCACCTCCCGGGTTCAAGCGATTCTCCTGCCTCAGTCTCCCGATCAGCTGGGACTACAGGTGTCCGCCACCACACCCAGCTAATTTTTGTATTTTTGGTAGAGATGAGGTTTCACCATGTTGGCCAGGATGGTCTCAATCTTTTGACCTTGTGATCCACCTGCCTCAGCCTCCCAAAATGCTGGGATTACAGGCGCAAGCCACCATGCCCGGCCAATACACTTTTAATATAATTTTTGATAAAGGTGTTATGGAGACTTGTCACCAAATAGTCTAGTCTTCACGTTAAATTCACATGATACTCCTCATCTCTATTTAGCTCTCTCTCACCTCCAGTAATGACCTCCCTTGTCTCTCAGTCTTTGGTCTCTTACCTTCAACTTCCCACTAGCTGTTTCTCACATTTCCAAAAGTCTTGTAATTGCCTTAAAACACCAAGTATCCAAAGCAGTCCTATGACCTTCTCCTCCTGCTAACCAATTCAGATCCCCAAATCCTGTTTTCTTTCACTAGCACTATCTCTCATCCACACATACTCAGTTATTTGTGATAGACATGTCTCTATCATCTCTCATATCCAATCATCACCAAATCTTATCAATACTTCTCAGTGATATTAAGTTAAGAAGGCATGAAGGGCAGCTGTACCCTAAGGAAAACCCACTTTTGCACCAAACCTCTAGTGACTTTCTGATCAATCTGAGTTCAGAATGCTGTTTTAATCTGGTCCTACCTGACCAATCTAATTTTAGGCCCTTTTATTCGTGAATTTGAACCTTGTTCTCTATTCACCAGCTTCCTCAGAATATTGTCCAAAACATACTCAGAATTCATACTCATATCCAGAACATTTGCTCTGAGCTTTTACCATACAAGTTCACCACAGTTTCTCTCCCTTTTCCATATCCACCAAAGCCTTATCTGTCATTTAGTTTTAATTTTAAGCCCTTCAGTTTGATAGCTGATTTTTCCCTAGTCTGACCTTCTATTTTCGGGTATGCCCCTTCTTTTTACAGTTTCATGTGTTTGTACTGCCTTATTCTTGAAGAACCGTTATTTTGATTGCTTTTGCATTAATCTCCATAGTGCCTTGCTCAGTGTTAGCAGGAACTAGTAGTTTAACAAATACTTGCTAATTCTAAATTAAAGAGAATGAAACATATTGTTTTCTTTGCCTGGAGTTGGTTATAGCATGCTGGAAAAAGTATTATATCTAACCTTCATCTTTTCTCATGTGTTTATGAACTGTTTTATAGCCAAAGAATAAGTTAGTATAACATGGGCCTAATTATGTAATTTGGAGGCCTCCTCTGCTGGGCAGTCTACAGATTTAAAATTCATGCCAGCTGCATTACACTGGTTTTGAACTTGCTTTTTCTTGAGAAAGATGGGGAGCAGGCAAAATGCCTCAGGCTTTGAGGGTAGAAATGGTGTGAGTTCCATTATGCAAGAATAGAACCCCATTTTTTAATCCCTCCTGCTGAAAATCTTGCCATGAGGCTATAGCCAAAGAATGTGTATATATCAAAAGAAATTTAGAGAGGGATTTTCCCTAGGAAAATATTGCAAGCTTAAAAAACCCAGTGGGCTAAGGTCCAATTTAGTAGATTCCTCCGAACAATGCCAGCCTCTACTTAGATTATTACAGAACTTCTTATGACAGCATTTGAGTGGACTCCTGTACCTCTGGGTTACTAGGTACACATAATAAGTTTAGGTACCTGGGCAAAAAGGGCTTGGCAGAGTGGAATAGAGGGACTTTCTTTTTCTCACATCTAGCATATCATTACATTGTAATGTTAGATAACATTAAAGTTCCCAAACTTCATGTGTCAGCACTCTGACCTTTCCTAGGGACATTTTGTCTCAGCTAGAACCAATAGAGAAGGATTCCCTCATCTAGAAGCTGCCATGTGGGGCTCTGCAAAGATGACGTGGACAGCTTACAATCCAATTGAATGTCACGTCTCGTGGCCTGGCTCATGTGAAGGCACTAGAGAGAGTTCTCCAGAGGATTGCAGACGGGGCTACTTTTGGAATCATTCCCATCGAGCCAACATCAGTGGAAGAGAAGGGGAGGACTTAGATTCTAATAAAGCACTTATCTTCTGCTGAATCCATCCACATTTTTTTATCCTCCTCCTGGCCCCTGCACTTAGTTAGAGTCGGGTCCCTATGCAGTGTTCCAGGCGGCAGTGAACTGCACTCTCCTCCTATTTGGGAGGATGGCAATTTTAAATACTCTTTTCTGCTGTAAGAGTATGCAAACAGATTTCTGGTTAATTTTGTGTTAAGGATTCTTGTTTGTTTTTTGTTTTGATAGAGCACTTTCTATGGACATATGTTCAGGTTGTAAAGGAAGCGTTATAGTTCCTTTTTTTTTTTTGGAGATGGAGTCTTGCTCTGTCACCAGGCTGGAGTGCAGTGGCGCGATCTCGACTCACTTCAACCTCCAACCTCCACCTCCCTGGTTCAAGCGATTCTCCTGCCTCAGCCTCCCGAGTAGCTGGGATTACAGGCACGCGCTGCCATGCCCAGCTAGTTTTTGTGTTTTTAGTAGAGACGGGGTTTCACCATGTTGGCCAGGATGATCTCGATCTCCTGACCTCACGATCCGCCTGCCTTGGCCCCCCAAAGTGCTGGGATTACAGGCATGAGCCACCACGCCCCACCTAGTTCTTTATTTGGAAGAAGTGAAGTTCATTTGCAGGCAGCTGCTTTCAAAAGTTTGGGGATTGGAGGAAGGTCATCTTCTATTCAACTGAAGCAAATGCCACTTGTTTGTGGCATCTGCCAGGTATCCTTGAGATGTCTGAAGAGGTGACTTCCAAACCAGAGGATGCAGCCTTCTGAGAAATGCAAACCTGTTCACACTCTTGCTCAGACGGGAAGCAAAAAAGGCTGCGTGGGAATTGGGGATTTACTGTTATACCCTGACATCGGAATAGCAGGTGCTACTGGAAACTTCTTTACCTGACACTAAGTGTCTTGGGAGATAACAAGTAAAATTAACACTGTATACAGCATCCAGTTCTTCAGTGCTTTCTCCACTTAAAAAGAATCAGGCTGGGCATGGTGGCTCATACCTGTAATCCCAGCACTTTGGAAGGCCAACGTGGGTGGGTCACTTGAGGTCAGGAGTTTGAGACAAGCCTGGCCAACATGGTGAAACCTCATCTCTACTAAAAATACAAAAATTAGCTGGGCATGGTGGCGCACACCTATAGTCCCAGCTACTTGGAAGGCTGAGGCAGGAGAATCGCTTAAACCTGGGAGGCAGAAGTTGCAGTGAGCTGAGATCGTGCCACTGCACTCCAGGCTGGGCGACAGAGTGAAACAAAAAAAGAAAAGAGAAAGAATCAAATGCAAAGTAAATATTTAGTTACCAACAGGATGGCATTTTTAGCCTATAACATTTTTTCAGCCTTTTAATATATTTCTGCTGGAGGTTTCCAGCTTTGATTACATAGCCTGTTCACCTAGGAGTAAAGGACATTGGGAGGGAGAGATGCTCAGTTGTTCTCATTTGCAAAGTAGACGAGGGTGATGCAAGGCCATCAGCTCAAGGCCTTCCAGGTTAGAAATTAAAAACATGGATGTTGTAAAAACCACAATTCATATTTATTTGAAATCTCACCATTGACAAAGTGTGTTCATCTGCATGTTTACACTCAATCCTATGAACGACTCCATGAAGCAGTGTATGGAGGAGAGTTCCTCATGCATGTGGGTTTGCACATGGGGATTCAGATACAAGAAGATAATTTAGTTTACATAGAGATGTGTTTTTTAAAATTTTTAAGAATATAAAATTATATGGAACAAAAAAAAGATAGGTCCTCTGCTGTCTAGAAATTAAAGTACATCAAGAATTTTATCCCTAGGTAGAATTACACAGCCATTCCCAGAGGGCCACATCTATAGGCCCATGAAAACAAACATCTTTGCTCATTACTTCAGCCTGATTAGGGATACCATGAAGGGCTATTCCGTTAGGTCAGGTTTGCACAGTAATAAAAATGAAGCCAGTAGAGGACCTGGTGGAGCTCCTGGTATGATGATAAGTGTCTGAGTAACTTGTAAATAGTGCAATTTTATGGAAATGTTGCAGCTAAGCTTTAAAGTAGCTGGCATTAGTTGTTAGACACAGCAACAGCTCTACAAAAGGCAATACACTGAGTTCATTTTCAACCAGCTCAAACTTGCCTCAAAAGATCCGGGATGTGGACACCCTGGTATATTTTTTCTAGAAAAGCTTATTTCCTTCCTCCAGGTAAAGGTGTATGGTCACCTGAGGTGTTGTGCTGACAGATGTGTTGATCTACTCTCTCCATTAGACTGAAGGGCTCCAGGTGTGGCCACACTGGGCTTCTAAATGTCTAGCAAAGCCACAAACGCATCCCTTTTGGTGTCTGAGGTGTTCTCATTCCTAGGTCTTTCAGATCTGTATTCCTCATGAAAATAAAACCTCTCTACGACACACTGTGTCCTTGTGGGTTTTTAGTTTTACTAGGGAGTTTTTGTTTCCTTTTGCTTCCCGCCTTCTTTCTGCTTCCCTTCTAGTTAAACCTCTTTAGGATGGCTCATTAGCAACTCGTTTTGAGTGGTTTGAGCTCTTTTGTTCACTGAGAAACAGATTTATGAAATGTTACTATTACCACGATTGTTCTGTTTTTCCTTTTATGGCCTGTCCAGCTCAAGGCCCCATGCTTGCTGATACTGCTGATAAGGTTTTCTATTTCCAGATCAAATTAAAGCAAACCTTACTGGCCCTGTTACTGAAGCTGTGCGTGGGGGTCATTTGCTGTGAGGTGTTTCTATGGCTTTGAGCCAGGATGTGAACATCTCTAGTGTTCATGTTATTTCCTGAGACGAGCACTCACGGGAAGTAGAATTTATTACAACCTGCTGTTTGAGTTCATGAAAAGTAGGACAATATGAGACTCTGGGGCAGTGAAAGACTTACTAGGATTCCTTCTGGAACTGACTCGTCAGCTCATTCATGTCTTACCCAGTCTTTAAACAGTATTTCATGATAATGGTCTGCTTTTAATTGCTGGGCTTTACCTTACCCTTTTTGTGATTGCAGGTCCTACAGGTATGGATCTCTGGCAGCTGCTGTTGACCTTGGCACTGGCAGGATCAAGTGATGCTTTTTCTGGAAGTGAGGGTGAGTTCTGCTTTTCCATTTCCACCCTCAGTGTTTTGAAACAACACTGAGCTGTATTTGCTACATCCAAGTTTTTTGGATGATTTTATTAAAAGATGCAAGTTTGACATAGCAGCAAATAGGAAACTTGACTTAGCTTTAAAATCAGAAACTAGTAGGACTTTTCTGTGCATGTTTAGGAGTAATGCAGTAGTCAGTCAACTTCGGCATCTGATGTTTTCATATCAAAAATTAATACTACAAATCATGCTGAGGACATTTATGTTGAAGACAAGCCAGGTCTCTTGTTCTCAGGCTCTGGGAGAGATATTGAAATTACACTGAAGGGTTATTAGCTTACTGTTCACTCAGCTCATCTATGACTAAGGATATCTAGTCTATTTCCAGAGCTCAGAATTCAGACTTGTTAATCATATTCTTGGAGAAAAGAAATTGCAGGTTTCAAATGAATTTCACTTCTCACTCTCTGAGTGATTACCATTTGGCTAAGCTGAGGAAAGAGACACCTGAAATAGTTGAATGATATACCCAGAAATTATGAGCTTCCTTCCCCATCTCTATAATTCTCCCTCCCTTTTTTATATCTCTCTCCTTGTAGAGAAGTCTCAATATGTTTAAACTATGTTTCATAGCAGACCTAACTAAAACAAGGAAGAGTAATGGAAGGGAAAGGGAAGAAGAATTTTTGTGTCAGAAAGAAAACTGTGCTCTCTAATGGATGGGAGACTTTTTTTTTTTTTTTTTTTTAATGAGTACTTGATGTTTTTCCTTGCCTGGGCTTCTACAGAAGAAAGAAAGAATATATTTCTCCCATGCTATGACACTGAATTTAGTTGTTGCTTTAAGAGTGTCTGACTCCCCTTCTCACCATTCAGCTTATGTTGGAAAACACAGTTTAACAGCAGACTTAGCGCCTTAAGATGTCCTCCCTGACCTTCTAGCCAAAAATAAATCCGTAGTAGTGAGCTGCTGAGGGTGACCACAGTCACTTAGAAAATGAGAGAGTAAAATATGTTATTTTATCTCTTAAAGCAATTTAAAAATATTTATAGAAAAGAGTCATAATTGTTGGAAATATTTTTTGGTCTCTCTGGCGTTATAATGTCAACATTATGCAAGTCAAACATGGAGAGAATTGCAGGCTCCATTTCAGCAGCTTTTCCCATGGCTGGTTTTAGACCTTGGTTCTGAGCCAAAGAATTGCAGCTGAGGTCCTCTGCTGTTCCAAAGTCATGGTGGCTTAATCTCTCGTTTCTTCATTAAGGTGACTTTCACTCCACTGGGCAAGATTTGAGGAATATAAAAAACTTGTGAAATGAAAAGTATGGCATAGGAAATCTTTAAAGAAAATTAAAAATGCATCCCCAGCTGAGAGATTAGAGCTCAAATTACATTTTAGAACTAGAAAGTCTGCAAGAATCATCTGTTTCAGCTGCTTCGACATTTTACTAAACCTTTGAGTTCCTGAGTGAAGAGAAAACATCATTAGTTGCTTTTAATGTTTGCTTTTTGTTTTTCTTTTTAATAGTTTTGTTTGATTCATTTATTTGTTTAGGGAGAGCAGAATATAAGCAAATGCAATGGTTTATACTAAACGCAAATCACATATCCTACCAGTACTTACGCATAGGAAGTAATTTAAGAAAGAAGAACATTTTTGTCTCTTTTTTTTTTTGTCTTGTTGAGCTAACCAATATTTCTTTTTCCTTTGGAATATATGCATATTCCAGAATCCTTTCTTAAAATGATCTAAGGATTAAGGATGGGGCATGATGTTTACGTAAGAAGGCATATGTAAGCACGTTCCAGCATGTGTGTGCATGCTTGCCTCTGTGTGTGTGTGTGTGTGTGTGTGTGTGTGTGTGTGTGTGTATTCTAGTTCTGGCCACTTATCTGATGGGTTCATGGGTTCAGCCAAAGTTACTGCATAACATGACATGGGTCAGTCTCAGATGACATTTATGGACCGTGTGTTTGTTTTTCTGCCAGGTCTGGATTGTAGCCAAATCATTTTATTTTTATTGTGTCTCCTATTGAATAAGGCAGACTAAAAATATAGGTGAAATTTTTAAAAAGAAAAGATACTACTATTGAATTCAGTTTGTTCAGTGAAAGATGTGGCACTGATGGGTAAGTGATCTTGGAAGCATCACCTGGAGAAAAGTCACCCAGGAGCTGGTAGAAGATGACAGACCTGTATGCATAGGGAAGGGTAGCACTTGAGCAGGGATTTTCTTGCTTGGGCAGATGAGCAATTAGAAATATACTGGCCCTGAAAGGATTTTTTTTTATTAAATCTAATTGCCCTGTAGGAAATTTAATGAGAACTAAATTTGAACAGTGCCATTATTGTGTTAGCTAAAGTGTTGTAATAGATGTTTTCTGTCTCTCATCCTTAACATGAAGCTCTCGTCCTTAATATGAAGCTCTATATCTGCTCCTCAAAGCCAGTTACATAGTCTAGAGGAGAATTTTTTATTCTAAAATCAGGAATGATCCACAATGCCTTGTTTTCAAAGGACTTCACATGGTTGACCTATCAACTGATTGTATCAAAATTGCTGCTGCTGGAATGATGCTGCTAATGAGAAATGTGCATAAAGATCTGATGGATATAAGTATTCTTCCAAGGAGTGCCTGTTATAAATTAGGTCGTATGTCTCTACTATTTCAATCAGTCTACCCTTGAATATACCCTTTGACCTCAGTAACCTGAGGTGGAAGTAGGCAAGCCCCTGTCTTGTAGTTCAGTCTAGCTGGGACATGAGGAATGTCTTGAAATTAATGAGAGACTGTATACCTTTAAGGTCTAGATTGTGTGATGAAGAGAAATGGTCAAGATGCCCTGAAAAAGAATAGATCAAGGTGGACTAGAATAGTTAATTCAACAAATTCAATGTACTGATAATTCTTAAGAGCTCCCTATTTTCAAAGCCTGCACCTATGGCTATGAGGAATACATTGATTCTTCCCTCAAGGAACTTTTCATGGGTTAATAAATCAGGCATGTACACCAAGAATTACAATATCAGGCATTGTATATTAACTATCAAAATGGCTTGAATCACACTTTATAGAAGTGATGATGACGGGAGGGATACCTCAGCTGTGGTGAATTACAGCTTCATGAAGGAGGTTGACAGTGTTTCAGTAGAGACTAGAATGTCAGGTTTAAGATTTTAAAAGGCTGAGAAGAACAGAAGGCTATTACAGGGATAACTTATGTGATAAAGCAACAACATAAACAGAAGTGTACAGATGTAGATATGAGATGTCTATGGACAACAATTGATTCACTTACTGTGCTAGTCAATGGATGGTTCTATTTTATGCATTTAACATTCAACAAATATTTCTTGAGCACTTACTTCGTGGAAGGCATAGGATTAATTTGGCCAGGGTGTGTGGTACATAGGTGCTATATTTGTAATTATTCCATTTGGAAGCAAACTTAGGTCAGTAGGTTTGAGTCAAATTATAGAAGGCCTAGAGATAGCAAAGGCATTATGGAAAAGGCAAGACTTGCTGGGCCCTTGAAGAATCGGTAGCATTTAGACAAGAAGAAAAGAAAGAGGAAGTGTATGCCATATCCAGCAAGTAATAGTCCTCAATATTGGAGGCCAGACAAAAGCGCTACCTGCATGATGGAATAGTGTGTGTGTATGCATATGTGTGATATTTATATGTAACATATATAGTATCTACATATAATATTGATATATAATATTTACATACAACATATTTATATTTGTATGTGTGTAATACATATACTATATATGTACATATATACATATACGTGTATATATATGTACACTATATATATATAGTATATATATATGCACGCCAGTTAGGTGTGGCTTGCAGGCAAAGCACATAATTGACATCACTCAAATTCTGCAAAAGGTGTTATATCATTCTGTACCATTCAAGGTAAGAGACTTAGGAATGAGATGCCACATGCTAAGGGAACCAAGAGCCCCAAAATAATTTTTTCTGTATATTTTGAACATTTTTCATAAACCTATGCACATTGACAAAACACTTACTTGAAAGGAAAGACACTCCTGTTCTCATTGCTATCAGACAGGAAATAATGGCACAGTGGACAGAACAATTTATTTTTTAAAATAAACTCTATCCCACCACAGTTGAAGTTCCACAAAGCCCTGAGAAGATGTCAAGACATGTCAGATATATTTCATACAAGTATTAGAGTCATGGTTTCAGTTAGTAAACAGTAATGAATGCATCTGTTAAATGTGTTCAAGAATGAACAATTCAAGGCTTTCCATTCACAGTGAAGGTGGGGAGAAAAGCCACAGAGCTTTTGATTGCTGCTGTCTTGACCATCATCCAGAGGCAAGAAGAAATCTTACGGTGTGTTTTAGTGCAATGGCCTGCGTCCATGTACATCAGCAATCCTCTGTCCGCTTGTCCTCCTGATATTGCAGACTTTATTTGATGTTGGAGTTCAGCAGGTCACAGCAAGCTGGGTTAATCTAGATGGTGCCAATGTAGATAATGACACATAAAAAGTCTTTCAAGAAGCTTTTATTAAGTCATTTTACAGATTCAAGGAGGAATTCTATGTATTTATTTATTTATTCATTCATTTATGTATGCATGCATTTATTCATTTTTTTGTTTTAGAGATAGGAACTCACTATGTTGTGCAGGCCCTAAACCATTCTACTAGTTTCAAACAATCCTTCTTCAGCCTGCAGAGTAGTTGGCATTATAGGTATGAGCCACTGTGCCCAGCCCAAGGAAGAATTTTGAATGTATATTCCTGCTTTTAAGGAGCTCACAGTCTTTAGAAGAGAAAACAGAAAAATAAACATAATTTAATTGTGATCCTCTTAGATTATTAAAGGGTTTTAATCTAGGTAATAATACTGTTAGATTTTTACTTTGTCAATAATACTAGTAATAGGATAAAAGTGAATTCGAAAGGGATGAATTAGAGGAGGAAGTTGATGACAATAGGTCAGGAGAGAGATAATCCAAGTGTCACAGTGATGATAAAAAATAGATGGATCACAAACACAGGGATGTTAAGAAGACAGAATTACCAGTACTCAGAGTCCAATTAACCTGTGGATTTTTGACTCGGAGAACTATCAGTGCCTTCTTTTCCATCCATTTCTAAGTTTCTGCATTTTTAATTAATGTGATCATCAGCAATGACTCACGTTTAATGCAGTGAAGTCCTGGTGCACAGTTCAGCCTATTAGCACTAAAGTGGTACTTGCACAGAACAACTCTGTAGGGGAGGAAACATGCTGAGGCTGGATGACAGCAGAGTGTCTAAGCTACGCTTCTTTTGTACCATTTCTCTGAAATCCTCATGCCTGTGTCTACCCTGGGTCCCGCAGCTGTCTGCTCAGCTCTGCAGTATGGCTGTGGTATGGCTCAGGCTACTATGCAGTGAGGGTCTACAGCAAGGACAAAGGTCTGAACTCCCTCCTCATTGTAGTCTCTGGACATGTGTGATTCTATCCCAAGACCTTGACAACCCCCCAGATATTTTGTCATTGATAGAATATGTACTTACCCATGGGATGCAATAAAATATATGCAGGATGAGTTGAGAACAGCAAAGCCATGTGCTGGGCAGAGTCTGGGAGGTTGGTTAGGCTCCCACAGAAAATGAGTGACTCACCCCTACAAAGAAGCTGGCAGTGTGAGTGATTAGATTTGTGCCACAGCTAATTAGTAAATTGAAGGAGTGGGACCACCCAAGAATACTCAGAACCCTGAATGTTAGTTAAATTCACACATGCCAGTGATAGAGTATATTTCTGGTCTTCCACATTAGATGCCAGCTCTTATGGGAACAGAGCCAGTCCTGGTTATATAATAGAATGTTTCCACACCACTTTGGTTTAGTATCCTAAATTGTGGCTCTTGTTATTGGGTAGACAGGAATGAAGTCGACTCAATTGGTGTTTGGTGATGGCAAAGAGTACCTGTTCATAGACACACCTGGTTGTCCACCTCTGGCTAGAGACCAACCCAAGTTCAACTGTGCAGAAGTCCATGTTGGCCTTTATTGGCCCAGCCAGCCTCTACCTGAGATCATTCCCTACAACAAGGGGTCCAGGATTCCTCAGTCACCCCAGCACCTTTTCCTGAGGAAAAACATCTCATGAAGAACTTGCCATTGATGATTTTCTCCTCACTGTGCATCGAAGTCAATGGGCTTCTTACTGAGAGTTGGTTCCTTTTAAACCTTAACCTTACACTGTATATGATATAGAACTGTAGGCAGTCCAGGGTCATCAATAAAGACATTTTTTGGGGCCTCTACTTGGCTTGTAACCACCTGCTTATCCACAGTACTATGCACCTAGCTTGTCATCAGGCAGAGTCACCAGCAGCCACAACAAAAGGGTACACCTTCATCTTTTCCAAGCAGCAGGCAATGTGGCTTCCTTTTAACTTTTCTGGCAATACTCACATGGACTGTTAAATAATGCTGTCAACAGTGTCATCTTCAAACCCGTAGCAAAGCTTCCTCATCATCTGTAGTTAGCAGCATAAAGACGGTGATGATGTGTAACATAAACACACTTTGAAATCTGATGCAATTGACCCTACGAAGACAGTATTCCTTAGTGCCCTGTCTGGCAACTTCTGGACAGACCAGGAGGCCTTGGGGCTTAGAGCACTTCTTCAGCTTCAGCTGCAAATCCATATTTCTAGTCCCTTGCTCCCAGGAACAAGCCACAGTGTTTCATCAGATACATTTATCAGGAATCTCTGTTTCTGTTTATATAACAATTTAACTTAAGCGTCAACCTTCACAGTGTACGCATCACATTTCCATGGAAGGATTGCAGGTATTAGAAGATGGTGGATCATGTCTTAACCATAGGGGAAATGTTTCAGGATGTTTTTATAGAAGCTTTCACTAACAAGCAGGACACAGGATTGGCAGAGAGGTGGGAGTACGAGGCAGGTGAAGGGTGGCATTTGTTGTGTGTCCCTCTTCTAAATGAAGTTATAATGACACTGTGTTTCAAGAGTGTGGCAAGTTTGGACTGAGCTTGAAATAAATACAATTTAATTGGTTTCAAATAACTGAACAAAATGACCATTCCATGCCCTGTGTAATAAAATGTTATGGAATTAAAACTCACCAGACGTTAAAATCCATGAAGGATATTTTGTTGGATGCCCATCCTTCAGCATTCTGATGAGGATCTTCATGTATTTGTTCAATGAATAAGTGAATCAGCCGCTAAATCCTGACCTTTGATTTCCTCAGTTCTCTCCTGCAATTGTCACCGATGCTCTCATCCCCAGTCCTGAGCAAGGCAGGAGTTGAATTAGTATCCCCTTATAGTGGGAGGGGTCTAGAAATAGCTGTGCCACTTTAGAAACTAGGCTTTATGGGCTTTTCCGGGGGATGGAATGATTTTATTTTCCTGCTTTCTACTCCAGATACCACCAAGATCAGAATTCTGCCCTAAACAGTAATGTGCGGGAGCCTGATGTCCTTCCTAAGTCTTGTCAACCTCTTTCCAGGTGACTGAACTCCGAACCCCATGCACCAGTCACTGGCCAACATTCTGCATTAAGTGACCTGGTCACCTAGCACCATCCCCTGATACCACCTTTATCTCTACACCACCTACCTGATTAAATCTCCTCAAATATTGACAGACATAATGATACCTGAAGGTCTCAATTCCAAATTTTCTTTGCCCCTTTGGACATTGAACTTTAGATTACAAAAGACCCTGACTAGGGATCCTGTGGATAGCTGGGTCAATTTTCTTAGCCCCATTCCTTAAATATCAAGTCTTTCTAATTTTCCAATGAGAGTACATGAAACTCTCGAGGTTAAAAGTCAATTTATATTAATAGAATCTTTAATTTCTTGATTTCTGAATATGAAAAATGATACTTTGTGTATCTTTTAATTTTTTGGCAAAACCTTCCAAATTTGTGGAAAGAGAAATAATATTGACTACTGGATAACCATGTGCTAAGTGTAAATATTAACAGATTCACCTTAGTGGACACTGAATTGATGATGTTTGCCACATTGTATTTTCCAGAGCCTTGGCTCTCCCAAAAGATGAGAGGTCATTTTTCGGGGGAGGACCATTTTGTGTTTGGCTAACATTTAGGACATATAATTTCTTCTCCTCTACATGCCACTGACCCACTGCATCCCTGATTGGAGCAAGAAGAGCCATGCTTTCCTTAATAATAGCTAATGGTGAAAGGAATAGGGAATAGGGAAACAAGAGCAGAGGAATAGGGAAACAGGAGAAAGACAGTCAATTGAAGAGTCCTGCCCTGTCTCAGGGCACCGTTCGGCCAGCTGGGCTTGCTAGGAGTAGAATATAGAAAGTACATGAAGTGCCACACTCATACAGCTCTGGCTAAGTTGACAAACTGGTATATCGTGGTGCCCAACTTTCTTTGTTAGCTGGGCCAGCATCATACCCTCTAGTATTTGCTCTGAACTTCATAAGCACGGTTGACTAGCTTTCTTTTCCTCTGCAGTTATCATTCAGACTGAATAGTTTCTAAGAAGGCTCTTATTGAGAAATAGAAGGAGATAAGTTAACTTCTGTGCATACCTTGGCCACATTTGCTTGACAAACTGATGTGTATGCTAAAGCCATTATGGGTGTGAAAGGCAAAAGTGTAAGTGCTCCCTAGTATGACCTGGCTATTTTGTCTTACTTCTATATTTGATTGCTACAAATATATATTCTTAGGTCAAAAAACTCACTTTAAGGGAAAAAAATAGAAGAATATTAATAACCAAAATAGAAGAATATTAAGAACTTTAACATGAGACGTATTTAGATTAAAACCATCTCTTTTTGGATTTTGGGGGGTGATTTCTCCAACATGTTTGGAACTGGGTTGCTATTCACTCAAAGGTGGAAACTTTTCATGTTGGGGAATACCACTGATGCCTTAAAGCAGAGGGTAAAAGGAAAAGACTGAAATTCCAGGCTAAAATGAGGAGAGTATGGCCACCACCGAGCCCAAGTTAGCATTCAATAAATACCATATAAATTACTGATTTATTTCTGCAGTTGGTTGATAGAAGCTTACTATGATCTGCCTAAGGGTGCATCAAATTCCTCTGGTACTTTGATCCCATTCTTGACTATCACTTCCTTGGGGGCAGCAGTTCATCAGGTAGAGGCTTATCCTGTCAGAGAGTAAAGGGAGCTATGGAGGAGCTCGCTGGGAGGAGAAGCTGGTCCTCAGAGATGCTTAGGGCTTAGGACCAGTAAGAGGCAGGCTCCACACCACCCACATGTGATTCTTGTTTCCTTCTTCTCTGCTTTGGTCAGGAGAAACGGTTTAGATTAGGGATTTCAGAGCAGTGGTGTTGGATTTTGTCAAAACTGCATTTGAATCCCATTTATGAATTGTGTGATATTTTTAAGGTTGAGTTCCCCAGAATTAGGATGCTGAGACAAGGATTCCTATGAAAGTGAATTATTAGAAAATGGTCCAGGGAGAAAGCGATAGGAGAGTAGGAAAATGAGACCGGGAAGGTAAAGAAACCAGCCAAGGATACAATATCAAGTAGTATCCAACAGTGGTGTGGGTGGGTAGAAGTATCTGTCTCAGCAGATTTTGAGTTGTCCAGATTATCCTCAGTTGGTGGTTAAGGTTAAATTTGCATCCTCAGGAGGATGCAAATTTCTACACACTATCAGTTGTCCAAGTGCAGGTAAAGCTGGCTCCAGCAGCCTGAGGGCAGCCGACACAGAGACACAGGTCCTGGGTGTGGTAGTGAAACCACACATGAAGCCTGCATGTAATAAAAAAAAGGTAAAGAGGGGCTGGGCGCGGTGGCTCATGCCTGTAATCCCAGCACTTTGGGAGGCCAAGGCGGGTGGATCACGAGGTCAAGAGTTTGAGACCAGCCTGGCCAACATGGTGAAACCCTATCTCTACTAAGAATACAAAAATTAGCTGGGTGGAGTGGCGGGTGCCTGTAGTCCCAGCTACTCGGGAGGCTGAGGCAGGAGAATTGCTTGAACCCAGGAGGCAGAGGTTGCAGTGAGCTGAGGTGGTGCCATTGCACTCCAGCATGGTCAACAGAGCAACACTCTGTCTCAGAAAATAAATAAAATAAAATAAAATAAATAAAATAAAATAAAATAAAAATAGTAAAGTAAAGTAAAGTAAAATAAAATAAAGGCAAAGAGATCAATCTACATCACCAAAGCACTGACAGCATCTGCTACAGTGACTTTGGTAGTTTCTTACATTCTCTGAGCCTCAGTTTTCTTATCTGTTAAGTCAGAGGAAAATGACTTGTTTAAAAAGGCTTCAGTGAGGTAACACAAGTAAAGCAACTATTGAGATTACTACACAGGAAAAGCAGTTACTGAATACAATTAGTCAATTGGTAATTGGTAATACTTATGTATAATTCCTATAATTATAGGGAGCGCTATATAATTATTATATATAATTCCTATAATTGGAATTACCAATAGGCTAATTGTATTTAGTAACTACTGTTATTGTCCTCAAGTTGAGTTATTATTGCAAACTCTGAGGCCTGAATAAACATGCAAACTAAACTGACATGTAGAATTTTATTTATAACAATATATACCTAAAAGAAGCGGTTTGTTTGCACAAGGAAGTTTTGGAAGCTGCAGATAATTTTAATAATGACTACAGAAAACTATCTTGAAGATGTTTCTAATGTTTAAGACATAATAGCATCAACCTTTATAAAATGGGACACTGTTCTATAGTTATAGTTGTAAGAATCAGTGTTTAGAGGATGGGTTTGATGAAATTGTACTACTCTAGTTCCTGTGCTTCTAATAAAATTAAATCTGATTAATACAGCAAGTAGGTCTTTGGTGAGTTGATTCTGATGCTGGGAGTGATTTTCTTAATTCTTGCTCAGAAACCCATCCATGAGAATTAAATGAGATAGCATGTACAATACCTGTTATAGTTACTGGTAAGAGGTTTTCAGTAGAGACCAATCTCCTATTTGTTTACCTTCTCATCAAGAGAGGAAGAACAAGGAAAATTAGGTTGCTTTTTTGAGAAAATACTTTAGGCCAATTACAATTATCTGAAAGTAGAATGAATTTCTAGGTTAGGCAAGACTAGAGTTAAAGCGTGGGTGTGCAGAGCTGACCTGCCAGGATACTCTGCAAGAAGTACATGGAAATGTATGCCCAAATACAGCTTCATATAATTATTTTGATCACACACAGTTTCCACATGAGATTATATTTGAATGACTAATTCAGCAAATATAAAAAAGGCAGAAAACCAGTGGACAAGATGATTCCTAAGGTTCCTTTCTTCCTGGTCTATGCCCTAGTGTATTATTTGAATTGATATTCACTGGAACACACAGTTACTGCTGCAGATTGAGTTATAAAAAGATTCAAATGGGTTACTCCATTATATCTACTTAGGAAATCTTTTTTTAAAATAGCTGATAGATGTTCAGTTGTGTGAAATGAAAGGTATTTCTGGCTACCCCTTTATAGTTGTGTACATGACTGCAGAGCCATCATTTCATGCTTACTTCCCCACATTCATGTACCATTTTCTCAAAGGAAAATGATTGACTGAACTTGCTAGTTTTGATTCTGGGGTTTGTTTTAAACAACTGATATTTAAATCCACCTAGTCCTCTTTAGCTGTCCTCCTAGGAACTTTAATATTAACAAACAGCTGAACTTATACATTTTGTAAAAGAGTTTAGACAATGAATTCATTCTTCTTGAAATGCATGGAAGTACCCAGGTGCTAGCTACACCCAAAAGCCTTTTCTAAATACAAAAACGATTGACAAACCAAGCATTCATCCTGTCTGGGTCCAACAGTTCGGAATCAAACCATGAGCTTGCTATTCCTCTGTTTGTGGTTAGCTTGTTTGTATATTTCTGAGGAAGATGATTCAATGCAAGAAGTAGTTTTATATAGTACATTAAGTAAATTTCCTATACGATATACTTAATCAGAAAAATATTTTTGAACTAGAGCTCACAGAACATATGATTACAATAGTTTTCAGAAAGCAAGGGGCTAAATGAGGATATCTCAACCTTGGCACTATTGAGATTTTAGGTTAGATAATTTTTCTATGGTGGGAGGCATGTCCTGTGCATTGTAGCATATTTATCAGCATTTGTGACCTTGTACCCCTAGACACCAGTAGCCCCCCTTCTCAGTTGCAACAATCAAAACAACTATAGACATTGCTAAGTGTTCTCTGGGGGTCAAAATGGCTCCTGCTTGAGAACCACAGTCTAGATCTGGTAGTTGCATATTGAACTGACAGTCCCCAGGATTGTTGTGGGGATCAAATTAGATAAAACTTGTTTACATTTTTTAAAATGTAAAACAAATACATATAGTTACATTACATCTCTTCTTTTCATTTGTTACTCATCTAAGATTTTTTGAACCAGATGATGGAGACCCACAAATAAATTAACCTTAAGAGGCTCAAAGGTTTGCCAGGTAAACAAAGAGGTTAGAAGAAAAAGAGAGATCATGTCAGATGTGCCTTAATGAATGTGTGTATGTAACATGTACAAAAAGTTATGGGAACCCCAAGAAAGGAAAGGCTCCTTTTGAATGAAATCAGAGAAAACCAACTGGACCATACAGTTGAAGCTCTATAATAGGAATTACCAATTAACTAATTGTAACTAAATACTCTTTTATACAATGTCATATATTCATGTAGTTTTTAAATCTAGAAATAGTTAAGGTTCATGATTGTCATTTCTTAGGGATACTACTGAAGTGGTATCAAATCTAAATGAGCAACTTAAGAATTGAAGTTGTCACAGACAGCTGTTAATTCCCTTTTTCATACCTGCTCCAATGATAGCCAACAATCAAACGAAAATAATAAAATAAAAACAAAAGCAAAAAATCCAACTCAAATTTCACTAAGTACAGCAATAAATATCAGAGACATTAGGGAATAATAATAGGTCAAAGCAGAAATTCGTTCCTCAGAGTGTTCTTCAAGTGGAAGAATTAGGTCTGTTTTAGTTCTGTTGATTCTGAAAGAAACATTCAGGCTATCAAGAAAACCTGTTTTAAACTCTAAATCTGACACTGTAGATAGATAGATAGATAGATAGATAGATAGATAGATAGATAGATAGACAGATAGAAAGATAGATAGATAGATAGATATAATTCTGCCTAAGTAATTATCTGCTGGTACCAAAGAGATTGACAAAGAGATTCACTAACCTACCAGAATTTCCCAACCTTGTTCCAGGGTATTCTACATTAAATACTCATTACCAAGGAAATTCCACATAAAAGCTGTCGTGCTTGATGGAGCCATATTTACATGAAATGTTGCAGCATTTTCTTCTTTAAACCTCTTCTACAATTTGACCAATTCCATGTTCCAGGGAGTACTCAGAGGTTGATTAGGACACGAGTTGTTAGCGTGTGCTCCGCTAATGGTTATGAGTCACATTTGTTTTGGAAGATCACCCTTAAAGCCTGTCACTCATGCTTGTTTATGGGAAATGCAACAACTCAAACATCAGTTAACAAATCCCCATGAATGCATGGTCATATTTGAGTGCTTCTAACAAATGCTTCCTTTCATTTCTCCCTTGACAGCCCTAAGAATCAAAGGCTGGTAGAGTAAACTGGGAGACATCCATGAACATTTATTAAAGGAAGCATAGGAGAGTATGATAACTGCAAAGCCAGCTGTTGATATTATTGGTGTGAGATTAAATTTCATCAGTCTTAAAACCTGCTTTTTACCACCAGAGAAATCAATCTGCCATATTTAAGGTTACATTAATGTGGAACATTCCACATACTGAACTGTCACATGCCTTTAAAATAACCATGCCATGCTGGTTTTTTTTTAAATAATTACAAGTGAAACAAACAGTTGACAGGTGGGGATCTATTGGTATATTCAAGTTTTTCATGTGAAAATTTCCCCCAACATTAGTTGTAATCACAACTTGATTATGAGAAACAAACATACCATATATAGGCAGAAGTATATATCAGTAGCCTTTATATTTGACAGCTCACTGTAAAATCCATACGACGATTCAGTGAACATATTTATGTCTTATATCTGGGTTGATCTGGTTGCCTTCAGCTTTCCTCACTTGAAAAAACTATACTTAAAAAACTATAATTTAATGTTAAAGTTAATTAACACAGCAAATACTTATTGAGAACCTATTATTTACCGGGTACTATTCTCAGTGCTTGAAATGCCTCAATGAACAAAAGAGATAAAAACCTCTACGGTCATGCTGCTTTCTTTAGTGAGATATATGTGTGTTTGTCGGGTGGAGGACATGCATGTGAGGCAGACAATAGGCTACAAAAATAAGAAATTATCTAGTATTTTATAAGGCGGAAAGAGCTATGGAAAACTGCCCCATTTGTTCCTCATCTGAGTATACCCAAAAGTTGATCTTTAATATTTTATATGAATCTCCTAGGTTCTAAATGTTAGAAACCAATTAAAATTAAATTGAAACTAAACTAAATATCTTTGTGATCTCTCTGGCTAGAAGCCTCAGGACCAGTCCTCACTGTTTACTGATGAGGAAGCCGAGGCCCAGAGAATTAAATGATGTAGCCAAGATTTCAAGCAGTTACTGTCAGAGGTAGGACCAAGACACACAACCTCCTTCTCTGGTGTGTTTTTCTCAATCAGTTAGCATTTAACAGCAAGTGTTTCAGTTGAAAAAATTTATTTGAAAATCTGTTTGAAACATGACAAAATAGGAAATACCTGCTTATTCCCTCACTACAGAGTGGTTCTCAGCAGAAAGAAGATTTTGAAGTTTATGAATTATGTTCAGACAAGACCCTTATAAAATCACTCTCCTCTCTCCAGTGGCAGAAGTGTGGCCCCTGACTCCTCACCCACCCTCATTCATCTTTCCTTGAAAATTACCACTGAGTATTTTCCTTCTGCTTCCTGTAGCACCAGCAGAAAAGATGAGGATGGGTCTCTTGATTGCCATCACAAATCTCTTTCTTATGCTTGCTTCCATTCTTATTCTGCACATAACTTGGACTTGGCCATCATTCTTAGAGCTCCTCTAAATTATTTGATTAAAAGATTGTTTATAAGTCCAGAGTCAGAACGGAATTGAAAAGGCACTGCACATTATGATGGAGAGGAATAAACTCCAGTCAAAAGTCATGGCTTCTGGACTCACCACCCTAAGGCAGCCTCACTGTAACTTGGTTTTCCAACTGTCAGTGGGGTTTTAGAATTTTCCTACTTGCAAGCTTGTTGTGAGGATTAAACGGTTAAGAGAGATTGTGTCTGTTATGGAATTGTGAAAACTGTAAGTTGCAGTCCACACTATAGAAATCTTAGTTACCTCTGCCCTTTCTTTCTCTAAAGACAGGTTGCTAGTGGAATAGACAAGTTTGCCATTATTTTGAAGGTTGCATTAAGCATATATTATGTTAGTGAAGTTGGTCTTCTGAAAGTTGGAAAGGACCTCAGAGGTCCTATATTAGACCAACTGTGGCGGTTCCTTAGAACAAGCTGGGAGTTTTCTGAAAAATACAAATTCTGAAGCCTCATACATAGAGATTCTGATGTGGAAGATCTGGAATTGATGGCAGCAGCAGCCCATCTGGAGCCGCTGCTGTGAAGATGCCGGCTGTAGTGGGAGAGGTGCGGCTGGGGTTGTGCCCTCCATAGAGCTGCCAGGTGGGAAGCCTGACCCTTCTGAGTTGGCAGGTCTGAAGCCCAGTGCTCTTCAGGCACAGTTGCAGCTGCCCATCTATGGCTCCAGACCTGGGCATCCCTGTGCTCTTGGGGGCCCAGGAAGTATCCCCTGCTCCTGCAGGCTTGGAAGTGCCCGGTATCACTCCCTGGCCTCTCCCTGCACCTGCACCCAGCACCCGCTCTGGGGTGAAGCAAAGTCATGGCCAAGCCTGGATGCTGTCATGACCTGGTCAGGTGTGCACACACTCAGGGCAGTGCTGACACACCAGCCCCCTGGCACATTGGCACTCTGTGGACTTTGGACACCAACCAGCATGGGAGGGAGACTGAGAGGGCACTGAGGGGTGGTTCAGCACAGGCCTGCAGGCGCCCCTTGGCATGAACAGCCTGGGTGATGTGGATGACATGTAGATGGTGGCAGAAGGCAGACAGGCTCCTGAGCAGAAAGAGGCCAGTCCCCAGTGAAGCTCCACCTTCAAGCCAGGAATGGCCGGAAGCCTGGTGGCTGAGCTATCAGTTCCAAGTGGAGTCCTTGTCTGGGAGTGAGAACTTATGGTGCTTTATCCAGGCCTTCCCATAGCCACCCATGGACCAATAAGCACACACTTCCTCCCTTCTGATCACATAAAATCCCTGGACTTATCCAGACTCGGGCAGATGTCGGGATGACCTGCCTATGGATAGGAGCTACCCACTTCAGGTCTCCTGAGAACTGTACTGTCACTCAGTAAAGTACTTCTTCACCTTGGTCACCTTCCAGTTGTCTGTGTATCTCATTCTTCCTGGATGTGGGACAAGAACTCAGGACCCACTTAATAGCAGGACTGAAAGAGCTGTAACACGAACAGGGCTGAGACATACCTTCCCTGCCCACCACATTGTAGGTGACAAGAACAGAAGATCTGCAGCCCTTTGGGGAGCCCAGACCTGTGTGACACCCTCTTTGGGGGCTCTGCAGTTTCTGTCATCTCCAAGCTCCCAGGCGTCACCACATTCCCCTCGTCCAGATGCAGTTGCCCACAGTGGAAGCCATTTGCATACATTAGATGCAGCCGCAGGCTTGCATGGAGCTGGTGCCTATGCTGGTGCCTGGAGCTGCTCGACCCACCATGGCAGCTGGTGTACCTGGCTGTACACAGTGGCCGGACCCCATGCTTACCCACTCACGCATCCCTCATTGCTCCACGCCTGGCTTGCCCTTGGCAGGCATGGGGTCCAGGCTGGTAGCGCAACCCGAGCATAGCCTTCCAGGCCATTGGCAGAACAAGCCCAGTGGGCCCGAGCAAAACTTGGGCAAATGTGCCACTAGCCACAGAAAGGAAACACAAAGGTTTCCGGCTGGAAAAGCAACACCTGAAGAATCTTGCAACAGAATGATGCTCTGGAGTGTTTTCTGTGTTAGGTGTGCTTGTTTGTTTGACGAAAGCTCCAAACATGAGTCTGAAGATAAGCCAGTTTGGGAAGCCTTGCTTCAGCTTTCTACTGACATTAAACTCCTTCTCCTCTCCCATTTCTGTCTTCACTTAGAAATGGAAACCCACTAATTACTCAAGATCTCACCTTTTCCATTCAGTCAACTAGGCCCTTCCAGCCCCATTACTTCGCGTTCCACCTTGACAATTGCTATTAGCAAGCATTGACATTAATCTATTTTGACATCTTTCCACCTGCTGCCCTCTAGTGGAAGTGCTGACAAGCAGCAAAATATTTAACTGGGAACAACAGGAAAGTGACCAGTTTGAGCTGGCCAGTTCACACAAGTCAGCGCAGGTCCCCAGCATGATGTCTACAGACCACAGCTATGCCAGAAATCGTTAGGATGGCCTCCAGCTGTTTGGACGCTATTTGCACACAAGTTACATTTAGAGCAGAACTTTGTAAAGACTGTGGCATTTATTCATGGGCTTTTTAAAGGTTTCAAAAATCAACCTGGAAAAGATTATCCTTGGGATATTTTTGTTTCTTTGTCCCTCATTTTCTTCTTTTGTCACTTACCCAAATTCCTCTTCTTGCAAAAGAAGGTGGTTCTTTCCTGCCTTCCCTAACCTTTGAATTTTCCAAATCTTGCAAAAAACAAAGTTTTATATATATATATAAATTCTTACAGTTTAGAAGCTTCCAGTCACCAGGTGAAAGGAATTCACATGAACTGAAAATTGACAATGTAAAGGACACTGTGTTCTCCTACCGTTCCTCCAAGTCTCTTTGAGGTCCAGGAGACACTGAAGTTAAGAGAGTTTAAAAAGATTGTAGTATGTCACAAAGTGGAAAAGCTAGCACTAGAACTCAGGTCTGGCTGATAGAAAACCCTTATGTATTTTTTTTTAATGTGCTTGTTTGGTGTTTAGTGATTATTTAGTCTTCTATGAAGTAATAAATAATAACTTGCATGGTAAATGTTATTAAGGCTCATGGTACTAAATTTATAGCAAAAATCATTCAGCTTTTTTTTAAATGAATGTTTAATAATCAGTGTGTCTCTGCATAATCTCCAATTACTCCTTTTAGCAGAGGAACATGTCAGGAATGAGAGTAAGTTTGGGTAGGAGGAAAAGACAGCAAAAGCCACAGCACTGATGCAAAGTTGAGACTAGATTTCACAGGGCAGATGCCATATACTCCCTCAAGCTTTGAAGAAACTAAATAGTTATCTATGTTAACCAATAGGGCAGAACTCATACTCCAAACACTGATATAAACCGTGTGTGTGTTTTGTGTGTGTGTGTGTGTGTCTTTCCCCCACAGAATTCTGCACAATTATTAACCCTTTTTGTGTAGCGGTTTTTCATAGTTTTATCCTTGATTGTTAATATCATGGTAAGTGATGTGTTATAAATATATTTTTCCTTAAGTATCATAAACAATCTAAGATTTCATTTGGCTGATTTTTCTTTTCTTAGTATTGCATATCATTATTGTTGTTAGAACACTCATACAGATTATTCAACTTCTTAACTAGAATGTACACACACACACACACACACACACATGCATGTACAGAACTGCCTTCTTTCTCTTTGCTGGTAGAAAATATAGCTCTCTATAGTAAGAGAATTTGCTTTGAGTCTCAGACATACCCTTTATTCTCTGCATGACTGGAAAAGTGCGGAAAGAGTAATACTTAGGATCTGGATTCCCGTTCCCTGTTCTCTGACCATTTAAAAATGTTGTTACCTTGGCCAGGTAAATACACTTCTATGAACATCAGTTGTGCCTCAATTGAGCAGGCTTCTCCAAAGGATTCCTCAAGGATGAGGTATCCTTTCAGCTGTATGAGCTGAACCTTGATTTGTGCAATAGTTTAAGCCCCTGAATAGTCAGATAAAAATCATGTTAATTAAAATTAAGTAGCTATTGGTTGGATCTGGTTTTCCACTGGCTTGCATGAATGACGTTTTGCCTTCCTTTCTGATACTCAGCTCAGAGGATTCCTTCCATTGGGTTTTCTTTCTTGTAGTTTTTCTGGTTCGTAAATAGCCTATAGACAAACACTAAACTGTTACAGGTAAAAGGACCCTAGATTAAGCCTTTTATAAAACAAATAGTCCTGTGTAAATAATATCTTATTTTATGTGTGTGAGTTTGAGTTTTAGGGTGTAGGGTATGTCTGACTAGATAGCTAAAGGCTGAGCTCCAGGCAGCCAGCTGCTATCCAATCTCCACACCTGGAATGTTCCAAAAAACCTCCTGTGTTTTCTTTCTGCAACTAAGCACTGATGAGCAGGATTTAAGAAGTACAGCCACACACTTTTTACTGCACATTTTTTAAAGTTTGTTATTGTTGTCATAGATTACTTGTTTTGAATTAAAAATTTTTAAAGAAAACTTAATCTCCCAAATTTTAACCCCCTTGAAGTTTCAGAATTCCAAGGAATATTTTTATTTTAAGATGCATAAAATACTCAGTACATGTACAAAGGTAATGCTTATAAGAAACTTAGAAAAAAAAAGGAGCTAGTAAGATGGAGAAGGGGAAGAATAGCTAAGCTAACATTACTAACCTGGCGACTATTATAGGTGGCTGGATAGCATGGAGGCATAAAGCCGAACACAGTTAAGAGAATAGACTAGATTTGAATCCTGGCTCTACCTAGATTAGTTTTGTGACCTCAGAGAAGTTGCTTCCCTTCTCTGTGCCTCAGTTTCTTCATATGTAAAAGGAGATAACTATAGTGTCTAACACAGAGAATTATTGCGAGGATTAAATAAGTTAATACACAAAAAGAAAGTCCAAAACTATGGCACACAAATGCTTAATATATGTAAGCTATTATTGTTATAAAACTAAAGAAAGAGAACCCAGAAGACATTCAGTTTGGTGGGATTCAGATATATGTTTCCCTTTCCTCCTCCTCCTCCTCTCCTTCTCTAACCCCACTATGCTTGCCTCCCAATCTATCCCTGCCTATTTTTCTTCCTCCCAACTTAACAATTGTCACTAAAAATATTTAGAAGAAAAGAAAAGGTGCATACTTCAGGGGGTGCCAAACTTTTGGGTAAAGTACACTTTTCAGCTAACATGACTGTATCCAACAGTAATGGGCTTTATGGCAAGAAAAAGCTTTTTTCTCAATAAATGGGTTTTAACTTTTTAATGGATTATTCTCTTTGGATGGATAATTCTTCTGGAAGATGGAAATTGGCTCAATGATAAGATAGGACAGTTGGACTTAGGGATCTAGATTAAGGGACTATCATGTATGCTTTTAGGAGAGAAGTTTAATCTGCAAAACCTACTTGTCTTATTTAATTAATTGTTGCTCTTAGCTGCTCAATTTTGTACAGGTGACTTGCATGAAAGCAAAATGTATGTCAAAATCCAAAAGCAGAGTGAAGCCACGGGACTTCAGTGCTTTTAGGTGTCTTTCCAGACCTCTGCTCTTCCCCCACCCTCACCAAGGCCCCACTGACCTCAAAAGGCCCTTCTTGCCAGGCCATGAATTATGTCTGAGCCAGAGGGCTGGGACTACAGCCAAAGCCAAATGAAGGTGCAGAATTTAGGACTAAAAAAAGCCTGAGCACGTGGCACTGGGTATAGCAGATAAATTTGTTGGAGAAATGGTTTATAAATAACATGAAAAGGGGAAGGGAATAGAGGATCAAAATATTGAGCTGTTGAGAGTTGTTCAATATTTGAGGTCAGTCTCACCATTTTTAATACTGAACCCAAAAGTAATACACACTGAAAAAAAAAAAACTCCCTGAATAAAATTAACTACAGCTGGGCTTATTTTTTCTTATCAAGACATTTGTAAGTTTGGCAGCAAGCATTTTTAAACAGGATCTCTTTTATATGAAATAAATTTAAAAGCATGTGTCTACAGTCAGGACAAACAAGTGAACAAAAACAAAGCAAAAGCAATAAAGAAGCCCCATGAAGGCATTATGCTTTTCTGAAGACAGTATAAGGCTAGGATACTGCAGAAACTGAAATGCTTAGGGATCTTATTGAAATAGTTTTCTTTTCCTCCAAACAAAGCAACCATCTCAGAGGGATAGATGGGCTAAAAGACAAGGAATAAAGTAAACAGAAGATTGGTAACTTGGGAGGTTTTCTTTTCCCTTTTCTCTTTTTGGTTTTGATTTGCTTTTCCCTTGTTAAAGCCAGGAAGGATAAATTTTGGTCCAGAACTCCCAAGACCAGAGGGTCAGGGAAAGCCACCCTAAGGCTGGAAGCTATGAACTTATTGCTAGTCTAAACTCCACCTCCTTCTTCCCTGGGAGTCCTGCACAAATATAACTGCCTGATCTTTCTGTTTAGTGGCAAAGGTTTTGCCCCCTTCTCTTTCGTATAGGAATGTGAATTTGGGGAAAGGTTTGTTTTTTTTTTTTGCTTTTTGTTTTTTTAAGAAACCGAGACTTGACTTATTCCTCCCACAAACTCTTTCCCTGGCACAGGGAGACCACAAACTAAGTGAAAACAAGGTAAGAAGTTTAGACAAATGGGACCATATGCCCTCCCCAGAGCTGAACCATGTTCCCTGTCCACCATCACCTTGTCTTCCCATGTCTCTTCCACACTCTGGGTCACATGTCTACCCCTTTACTGTGAGTTATAATCGCCCAGTAAGGGTAACCCATTGACTGAGGGCCAAGCTTCTGATAAGTGAATGAACTTGTCTTTTCTCCTTGCCAGATATCTGTCTTTGCCAGAGAGGGCTGAGTCAGGGAGACTAAGATTTTCAATGTCAAATTGTATATTGTTTAAAATTGTGAAAATTTGCTTTCTGCATTGAATCTCATTTTCAAAATAAAATTATGCCTTAAGTCAGATCATACTGATGCAGATTCTGCAGATGTTAAGAGGCTTCTGTGATTGTATTTGCCAGCTGCAGGTCAGGCAGTGGTGGATGGTGGTGAGAAGTAACCTGTACTTTTGGCTGAGAGCTGTGGTTCATGCCTGTAATCCCAGCGCTTTAGGAGTCTCAGGCAGGCAGATCACGAGATCAGGAGATCGAGATCATCCTGGCTAACCCAATGAAACCCCATCTCTACTAAAAATACAAAAAAATTAGCCAGGCTTGGTGGCACACCCCTATAGTCCCAGCTACTCGGGAGGCTGAAGCAGGAGAATCGCTTGAACCCGGGAGGCAGAGGTTGCTGTGAGCCGAGATCGCGCCATTACACTCCACACTCCAGCCTGGGCAACAAAAGTGAAACTCCATCTCAAAAAAAAAAAAAAAAAACCCTATACTTTTGCAGTAGAATTTTGAATTCAAACTCAGGCTTTATATTTTTTCCAAAGTAAATTGTATTTTGTTCATTTTAATCCATTGGTTGACTCTAATGAGATCTTTCTGACTAGAAATTCTGCCCTTTTTTTCCTCCGTAACTGAATTACCAGTTATCTCTCATCCATGTGTTTGATAAATCCATAAGAATGTCCTTTTTTGTTTTCTACCAAAGCCTTTATAACAAAACCAAATTCATAGCTTTGTCAACTACACTTGAAAACTATGCCCCAGGCTTTTCAGGATTCTCTAATTAACTTCTTGAGTCATTTGTTTAACCATTGGTGAATTCATTTATCTTTACTCAGGCCACAGTAATGTATTTTACTTACAACATACTATGAGAAACTACATCACCTGCTTCACCAAAATTGAAAAACATTAGATGAACAACACTGCCCTAAACCATATTTCAATAATCCTTTCATGAAAAGAAAGGAAGTACATTTCCTATAATGATTTGTTCTTAGTGAAGCCATGTTGACTCCAAGTGACCTGTTGTTTCCTTTCTGGGCTCATAGAAATAATCTAACCATTCTAAAATATTGATGGGGATTCAGGTCAAAGGTATAGTTTTAAAAATTCACCATCTTTAACCTGTTAAACATTCAGTATCTCCTACCTTCTGTCTTCCAAAAATCCAAAGAAATAACCATTTATTGTTCCATTTATGCTTTCAGTATCTAGGACATAACTAATCTGATGTTGAACATTTGAACTTATCATTAGCTTTGAAAATATGCCGTATTGTCCTGTTGGCTTTATACTAAAGTTTTATTAATACATTCCCTCAATAGTCTCTAGTCTTTGCCTGAGAAGAAGAAAATTCTGTAAGAGTTTCCTTTTACCTTCCTTTCTTCTCTGAGTGGAATAATCTTTTTTGTTGTCTTTATAATATTTTAGAGTTTTGTGAGATCAGACAAAATTTACCTCAGCTTATAGCTTTATCTTTTAAGTGGAAAAACTCTGAACTATTGATTATTGTGTCACCTTGAAAAAATAGTCTATGGAATATATATAGGTAGTTGTGTTATTTTTTTCAGTGTTAAGTTGACCTTTTTCTTTTAGTGCATTGTGAATATTTAAAAGGTCATTTGTGCAACATATAAGAGGATTGACAGGTTTCCATGCATGATGCTTAATGTGGAGGTGATTTCTTTCCATCAAGTTATTATGCTTGGAATAAGTAACACATCTTAAAATTACAACCTTGATGTAGCAAATCATCAGATGGGTTACCATTACGTGGAAAGACCCAGTGAAATAAAGACCATTAAGTTCAAGTAGACAGAGATGGCGGTGAGAAATTCACAGCCAAAGAGGGCCATATGGAAGTGAAAACACTGGTGAATGACTCTGGGACCCTAGGAGTCTACAGTAAGTCATTGGGAAGTTGGAGAGGAGAAAGGCAACGTTAGCTAGGTATTTCATTCATTACTCCATAAATGCTTATTGGGAGCATGTTGTGTGCCTGGCATCATCCTAGCTTCACTGAAAAGAATGAGGGACATATAAAATGAGAAGGTGAGAATAAGTGAGAAGTAATTGCTTTTTACTCTCAATTATAGCTGGGCAAGTACATATACGAATATGCTTTTGTGTTCTGAACACACACTAAGCAGTTGGTCAAAGTATTAAGCTAGAGACAACTTCTACTTTCAAATGTAGTATTTCAAAACAATAATAATAATAATAAAGATTTCAGTACAGTTTACAGTTTACATATAACCATTTAGAGATTTAAGGATTAAAATCAGGAGGGAAGGAGACATGTTTCTGCTGGGGAAAGTTTTTTAAACTAGTGTTTTCTACTCAGCTACTCAATGTGATTTTTTTTAATTTTCTTCCTTCCATTGCTTATTGGCATTTATTGTGGGGAAGACTGCTGTGTTGGCAGCACGAGAGAGATGTGAATCAAGAAAATGGAAACACCATTCAATATTCAAAAGCCACTATCCCCTTAAAAGCAACCACAGATCATTCAGTTTTGCCACATACTCAAGATTGCACACTAACTGGAGGATGTTAAAAAGTGTTCTATTACAACCAGTTATCCAGTTTTTGCCACTTAAACTCTGCTGTGAGAAATGTGACTGTAGAGCAGCCTTAAAAAGAGATCCTCTTGATATTAAGCAGTGTTACTCATACATGCTTATTGACATTCTAACAGGTGACTTTGAATGGATCTTCAGGCTCAGAAACACGGTTGTGTGCCTAGAACTGGTGAGGCTGGAACAAGGTGTACAGAAGTGAAATGACCACTTGCTTTCTGTATTGGATTTCTTTATCCAGCTGTGCAATTGTTTCAGGGACTACAGTTGATTTTCCTGATGCAAGCCTAGCAACTTCTTTTTCAGTTCAGCACAGTAAAATCTGAGCAGGAAAGAACTCCCTGTTGGCCACCCACCTCACAATCTTTAAAAGGGAACTCTGTTCAGAAGCATTCTGCATTAGGCAAATGTACACTTCTGCAATCAAAATGAAAAACACTTGAGCTGAATCGTTTTCCGTTAACTTTAGTTTCCAGCCCTGATTAAAAAGAATGCAGGGAACCCTGCAAGTTTAAGCGGTTTTGGCAGGCGAGGAAACAGCTGTGACATTGTCAAGGGTTGTCTGTAGGAGCTGTGCAGGCTGCTGACAGCACTGATAATGCCCAGAAATGGGGCAGACGCTTTTCACATTTGGTCACCAAAGGAGTGGCAGCGGCTAGGTTCAAGAAGTGAACTTTTGACCCTGTCTGAGACAACTGGCTCTCATGGATCTTGTTCTGTCATTCTCCAGTCTGATTTTCTCTTTCAAAACAAGCGGGTAGGATCTTTGGTTTTTAAACTGTTTGACTGTTATTAAAAGTAAACTAGTTCTTACAGCTGCAATTGGAAGGGATGGAAGGTGAGGAAGAAGAGCTGGCATTCCCCACTATCCTGAAGGGGTGGGAAAATCCATCAACGCCTGTTCCACTAATCTGCGGATGAGTTATCTAGGGAGTATCATGCAGTTGCCAAAGTTTTCAGCATCTAAAAGCCTCCAAAGTTCTCTCTGTGAGGTTCTACCTCCCCTGTCTCCAGATCCTTCCCATGCCCCTCAGACTCAGCACTTGTTGTCCACTGTCCTTGCTACCAGGGAATCCCTCTGCAGCCCCCTTACCCTCCTGCCCCTCCCAAAAGAGCTCCAGACTTTGACCTTTCTCTTCCACCTCAACATCTGTTTGTGTCTTAAACTGATGTCCATTGAAAGAAACAGATAAACTAATTAATGCTGAGGTATGACTAATTAAGTATTATGAATGTGCTAACTCTCTCAGGGGTATGTGCATTTTAATAGAGGACCAGCAGTCCAAAGGCTGGTCTCACTCCACTGTGCCCCTCTAACAGCACCGAGCTATTTCCAGGCAGCCAGTGACCAGGCCTGAGAACTTGCCCCAGACCACCAGCGTCCGCACTAAAGCAAGCAGACTCAACAGTTTTTCAGTGTTTCAGGGAGCCTGCAGCAGCAATGCAGTTCCTTCAAAGGGTCTGTGGATTCTCTCAGCTTTCCTAGTATGTTGCTGTGGTAGTTCTTGGAGCAAAAGTTCACGATGTGAATCTTCACATGCTGGTCTGTGTGCCGAGCGGGTGCTGCAAGCTAGTTCTGCCCCTATCTGCCATCTTAATCCTAACACCTCCCATGTTTTTTTAATTTAACTTTTATTTTAGTTTCAGAGGTACATGTTCAGGTCTATTATATAGATAAATTGGATGTCATGGGAGTTTGGGGCATACATGATTTCATCACCCAGGTAATAAACATGGTTTCCAATAGGTTAGTTTTTG